>NW_017677011.1:0-29778 GCF_001879085.1 Nicotiana attenuata
CTAATGGGTTTAGCTACTCATGCTTGAACAAGAAAATAGAGAAATAGATGAAGAAGAAGACATATTAATTAAACACTAAAGTAAAATACAAGAATCTATCGTTAAAACTGAGCTAAGGTGCCAAAAATGGCTATAGATGATGTTCTCACGAGCGCAGCTGCTGAAATAAAATAACTGATACCCTAAAAAATGGAAAAAGGTTCTATTTATACTAAGCTAGAAAAACTGAACAAAAATGCCCCTGTGGGGTCAGTGCGGGCCGCACAAAATGGACTGCGGCCGCACTAGGCTCTTGGACTTCAAATCCTGGCTCTCTGAACTTGGGCTCCACGGACCGCGGCCGCGGAGGCAGCTAGCGCGGTCCGCAAAAACATGACCACGGACTGCATGGCTTTGAACCTTGGCAATTTCAACTCTCTGAAGTTCTCTTCCGCGGACCGCACATAATGGTAGTGCGGCCACGGAGCCTGAAGCTTGGTTTTGCCATTCTCTGAATTTACCTAGTGCGGACCGCACAGAATGGACTGCGGCCGCACTAGGTTTATGCCTTACAATCTGCTCTCTGAATCTCCCTAGTGCGGACCACATAAAGTGTAGTGCGGCCGCACTAGGCCTGTTTGTCCTGAGTTTTCCTTGTTTTTGGTACTTGTGCAGATTTCACCCTTTTGAGCCGATCTTTGACATTTCGTCACTTTGTCGATCAAACCTGCAATCAAGCACAACCTATGAGCCTTTTGGGACTATTTTTTAGCAATTTATAATCAAAGCGTAAGCAAGAAGGGGCATAAAACACATCAAAATCCCTAGTTATCAACTCCCCCAAACTTAAGCTTTTGCTTGTCCTCAAGCAAACAAAATAAGACCCACCCCTTAAGGGAAAATCCAAGAATTTTCAGCTATCCTAAAGTAACCTCAACAAGCATCAATTGGGGCTAACAATTGCCCTCAATACGAATGCATCATTATCAACTTTTAACCTTTTGAAAAACCATGGATCAAGTGTGACACAAGAGCATCAAAAGTTGACTCAACACATCAAAGAACTCTTTCAATTACTTTGGTCATTGTGGAACCCAAACTCACACATCCTCAACTCACCCTAAGCACACCTTACCTTTAGAGTAGTGAACACAAAACCAGGTTAATGGGAATTCACTCATCTCTCTTAAGGAAAGGTCACAAGTCCAGCTCTAGGTACCATATGCTTTCCCCTTATGTAAGTATCCACTAATGTAAACTTCATTCAACTTAAGATCATATAGGATTTTATGGAGTTATTGTAAAGGCTTTTGGTTCAGGGTAGGAAATGTTTTGGTCTAAGTGGGTTCCATCTTCCCTTAAGCACTTCTTTTGATTCATTTGGCACAATTCACTTGACTCTTTGAGTCATTTCACCTCTTTCCAAGGGGTTAGAGAGACCCATTGTCACTCTTTCTTATGCATTTCAATTCTTTTCTCCTTTTCCAACTTTCCACACCTTTCTTTCTTTCACTTTTCTTGAATCCCTTTTTATTCTTTCTCACATTAAGCATTCTTTTTGTCTTTTTGCTTTTCTTTCTTTTTCATTGCCTTTCCTTTTTCTTCATTTTTGTGCCTTATACCACTTTGTTGTCATCCTCGTCTCTCCCCCAAACTTATACTTTTGCCATGTGCTCAAGGAAAGATCGGGTGCCAAGAGAGGGTATCTTTTAGAACGGGTATAGGCTTGTAACATGGTTCTTGAAAGAAAAAGGTCTAAGGCTCAAAAGGGTTTAACTAGGAATCATATCATTGGTAGGCTATGGAATTTGTTCAACTATCATTTGGATCAAGGAGAGCCTATAATCACTTCTCAAGTCAAAGTTCACTTAAGATTTCACCTCAACAAACATTCAGGGCAAGTTCTAGACCAATGGCCGGACTTGGACTCGCAAATCGATTCCTCACCACACAAGCTAAGGGATTGCTAAATACATCGAGTCGGGGGCCCATAACGACCTTATATACGATTTGAGCACACAATGGTCCCGAAAAACCACTTGATGATTATCGGCCAACGCAAGAGTCTCAAGGCCAAAACTTTCACCATCCTAAACACAACATTTTGTCTTTGACCATGGGATCAAAGGCAAATGTGCTAGGCCCAAGTGAAGCTTTGCTTGAGGTACCCTTAACTATAAACTACCAAAAACAAAGAAAAATGGACTCAAACCCTTAAGAAGGTTGTCACGCCATCTATCATTGGGAAGAGCCACCCGATTCACACAATATTCCACCTTTGGAAAGAACCGTGGCATTAAGAAAACCAAAGGCTTATTAAAACGTCCAAAACAAAACAAAGGCTACGAGCCTATATAAGAAGCTAAAATTGAAAAATTTTTGCGAAAATAGAAAATAGAATGAATATGTACAATAGAGGAGTGAATATACAACGGGGAATGAATATATACAATGATGTAACTTTATATACAGACCAAAGGAAAGATTAAAAGTATGATAAAAGTAACTAAATGTAAGATTATATACAAACCAAATGAAGAATCAAGAAAGCATAAAAGTGATCCATATATACAGTCATCCAAACAAAATATAAAAGTGATCCATATATACAGTCATCCAAACAAAAAATGAAGGGTGCACCCCCTCAAATAAAAGCTGGCATTGTCCCCAATGCCAACTAACAAAATAAGCACCAATACGTATAAGTAAAGGATATGAAGACTCCCTAAGCCATGTCCGTCTGCATAGGATCATGGGTGGTCCCTGGGTCCTCTGTGTGCTCGGGAACCTCAGACTGGTTCCCGGTATCCTGCTGCTTAGCTGCTGGGACTTGGGCCTGGACCTGTACAGGCTCTGGTACTGGTACATCCTGTGGCTGACTGGAGGAAGCCTCCGGTGGGTCCGCCAACTGGATGATGGCATCATCTGAACTAGGGATCTTCCTCCTCTTCTTTAGAGGCCTCTGTATCTACTCCGGGTATGTGGCTGCTACTGGAACTACTGCTGGAGCTGGGTCCTCAAATAATAAGTCTAAAGGCAACTGGTCTGCCTTCAGTCTATCCACATCCGCTCTCAACTCCTTCACGGACTCCCTGGAGGCCCGTGTCTTGCGCAGCTTCTTGTGCTCCTTGGCAAGCTCCTTTAGAGCCTTGCCATGTGAATCCACTGCCTTAGCCAAGGCAGCCTGGGTACTGAGGATGTTCTCCTGGTTTTCTAGAATCTTCTTCAATGCTTCCTCAATGGACTGTGGGACCTGTGCTGGCTGTGGAGCTGACTGAGCTGCAATGGTGGAGGTCAAGGTAGACAACTTGGATGAAGCAGTATACATCCAGTTGTTCAGGCTCTGAAGTGTTTGGCTCAGCCGGTGGACAGTGATAGGATGGGCCCGGGAAGATGAAATATCCGGGCCAGCTGAGGTAGAAGGACCTGAAGGCAAGTCAGCAGCAGTGGAAGGTCCGGGAGGCATGTCAGCAACTGTGGAGGCAGGCTCAGTAGAGGCCTCTACCACAACTTGCTCTTCAGACTGACCAGTTGGGGCGGAAGCAGGGGCCTTGTAGTTCTTGTCCTTGGGGTTGTCTGGCCCCTTCAAACTATACCATTAAAAAGGAACTACTGGTTTGGCCTTGACATCATAGGACTTCTTTTCCACCTCCAAGTCCCAGAAATACATAGAGAGGGTGTTGGGGTAAGGGTAGTTCCGGTCGTGCTCTGCACCCACTAAGGAAATAATGCGGGTCATCACATTCCCCACATTGATGGGGTATCCTGCCATGATGGAAGCAACCAATACAACCCGATGGAGAGGAATGGTCTGGTCATGGGTAGTAGGGTCCAACCGACTGCAAACAAAAGTCAACCAACCCCTAGCCACAAAGTTTAGGGTCCTCCTCAGTATTTTTACCCCCGCAGTTAACCACTCAGGAACGGTACCTGGGATTGCCAGGTACTGAGCTAACCATGTACGGACCCCGTCGCCCATCTCCAACTTTGCCAGATATAGAGTCTCGTCCTCTTCATTGAACCCCAAATACTCATTCTGAGACTGCCCGTCTAACAACACCTTTTTGTCTCGAACCTTGGTCACTTTGGAACCCTTGATGATGTGGGCCACATTACAATAAAATTCCTTGACCATATGTTCATTTGCATCTATACATTTCTCCATAAATATTTCCCAGCCCGGTCTAGTTCTAAATTGCCTCTGCACGTCAGGGTTGTGGGGTAGTAAGTCTTTGTCAATAAAACTCCTCTCCGGTATCAAATGCCTCACCAGCCACCATTCCTAAACTTATGATATGCCACTTGGCTCACAAATCTATCCTCCCAAACATCGGGCTTCCTAGTTCGGGCGATGCCTCCCACCTGAGGCTCACCACCCTTCGGTACCTCCTCATCTCCGTCATCATCTCCGCATGCACTCTCCCCAGATAATGAAGCTGTGGGGGAGGTGGAGTCGTCCCCACTACCGACTGCTGAGCCCTGAGACGACTCAGAAACGATATTGACTGGCCTTCGGATAGTGGGTGATGGTGGAGGAGTATCATCAGTCAATTGGAAGTTGGTGACGATATGAGTTGGGACTGAGTTGGAAAAGACATCCCTTGACGGTTGATAATCACTCCCCGAGGGATGGGAAGCCGCTCTATCTGCGGCTTTTATCAGCTTCCTGGTTTGTTTTATGTTTTCCCGAGCTTGGGGAGTGAGTTTGACTATTCTCTTTCCTTTGCCCCCTCGGGAGGAATCACCTCTCTCGGGTTGTTTTGATCCTTTGCCTCCTCGTTGTTTAACCATTGTCTGCAGGCACAAACATCTAACTTTGTTAGTATCAGCAGAGACAGTGAGACAGATGTGTATAATGAATTGCAGAACAGAAGTAGAAAGTTGCAGACACAGTTGCAGGAACAGGCCAGTGCGGACCACACGAAATGGCAGTGTGGCCGCGCTAAGGCCACCGCGTACCGCACAAAAATGACCGCGGTCCGCACAGGTCTAAGGTCCCTAAAAATAACTCTCTGAATCTCACCACCGCGGCCCGCACAAAATAGTACCGCGGCCGCGGTGGGCCAGTGCGGACCGCATAAAATGTAGTGCGACCACACTGGTCAAGGGCACCTCTCTGAATCTCATCACCGCGGCCCGCGGAAAGTGATAATGCGGCCGCGTTGAGGCTACCGCGGACCGCACATACATGACTACGGTCCGCGGTGGGTGCCCATACCTGGCACTGAGTTAGGGTTTTGGGATTTTGCATTTTAGTTCAAATTTTTACCTAGATATGGTCCCTACTCAATTACCCAGTTCAATTATGCTCACTAAGTCTACAAAAATTAACATTCAAAACTAACTACCCTAAAAATTGAAGAAATACGAGAAGGAAAAGAAGTTACAGGATAATAAAATTTAAAAATAAAATGGAGTTAAACAATTAACTAAAAGAAACGGGTGAAATATTACCAGATATTGAGAAGAAGTGAATCAACACAATGCAAACAAGCTATTACGATGAAGATAGAAGATGAATAGTAAAAGGGGGCTCTGAGAGTTTAGGGTTCGAAAAGGGTAAAAGGAGGCCCTTGGGGTCTATTTATAGAGAAACCCCTGGGGCCCATTCTCACCTACCAGCGCGGCCGCACAAAATGGACCGCGGTCCGCGCTGGGTTTGTTTAGAAGAAGTTTGAGAAGGCAACCTCTGCGGTCCGCACAAAAAAAGACCGCGGCCACGGAGGTCCACCGCGGTCCGCACAAAATGTAATGCGGCCGCGGTGGCAAACTTCAGAGAGTCCTCACATTGGCTCACACCAGTGCGGACCGCACAAAGTGTAGTGCGGCCGCACTGGAAACTTTAGAGACTGAACAATTTTGCCATTATACCCTGCACTGCATCAACTCAATCCCTGCAACATCTCACAATCAGTTAGCCTAACAATCAATCCTATACTACCAAGAAAAATCAAAGAAAACAAAAAGAAAATCACATGGGTTGCCTCCCAAGAAGCGCCTGATTTAACGTCGCGGCACGACACGAGTTACCATCACATCATTTGAAATGAACAACAGCCACCACATGGCTATCATCAAACTTCCCAAGATAATGCTTGACCCGGTGTCCATTCACTCTAAAGACTTCACCACTTTTGTTCTTCAAATCTAGAGCACCAAACGGGGTCACACATAAAACTTCAAATGGTCCACTCCACTTTAATTTCAGCTTTCCCGGAAACAACCTTAGACGAGAATTGAACAAGAGAACCAAATCACCAACTTTGAACTCCTTTCCACGAGCATATTTATCATGAAGGTACTTCATCTTGTCCTTATACAAGGACGAACTGGAGTATGCATGGAACCGGAATTCATCAAGTTCATTGAGTTGTTCAACACGAAGATTAGCCGCAACATCCCACTCAAGATTAAGCTTCCTCAAGGCCCACATGGCCTTATGCTCCAACTCCACTGGTAGATGACATGCTTTCCCAAACACCAACCGGTACGGTGACATACCAATTGGGGTCTTGTAAGTGGTCCGGTAAGCCCATAGAGCATCATCTAACTTTTTAGACCAATCGGTCCTATTGGCATTGACGGTCTTGGACAAAATGCTCTTGATCTCCCTGTTAGACACTTCCACCTGGCCACTTGCTTGAGGATGATAAGGCGTAGACACTTTGTGGTTGATACCATACTTGGAAAGCAAGGCATCAAAAGCTCTATTACAAAAATGCGACCCTCCATCACTAATAATTGCCCGAGGTGTACCAAACCTTGTGAAAATACTCTTCTTCAGAAATGCCACTACACTCCTAGCTTCATTGTTGGGCAAGGTCACGGCCTCGACCCATTTTGAGACATAATCAACCGCCACAAGAATGTAGGTATTTCCACACGAGCTTACAAAAGGGCCTATAAAATCGATACCCCATACATCAAAGACATTAACTTCAAGAATGGTGTTTAGAGGCATCTCATCTTTCTTGGAAATCCCGCCCGCTCGTTGACATTGATCACATCTTTTTACTAGATCACTTGCATCTTTGAACAAGGTTGGCCAATAAAAACCATAACTCAGAACTTTCGAAGCCGTCCTCCCCCCTCCATGATGGCCACCATAAGGGGATGAATGACAAGCCTCTAGAATGCTAAATTGCTCCTCCTCGGGTACACACCTCCGGATGACTCCGTCGGTGCAAATATTTAACAAGTATGGCTCGTCCCAATAGAAGTCCAAACTATCCCGTTTGAGCTTCTTCCTTTGGTTAGAAGAGAGCTCACACGGGATGATGCCAGTCACAAGGAAATTAGAAATATCCACAAACCATGGCATATCACACATTGGCAAAGAAAGTAGTTGCTCATCGGGGAATGTAACATTGATCTCCAAGCCATCACACGGCCTTCCTTCCTCCTCCAAGCGGGACAAATGATCCGCAACTTGGTTCTCACTACCTTTCCGGTCCACTATTTCCAAATCAAACTCTTGAAGAAGTAACACCCATCTCATCAACCTTGCCTTGGAATCTTTCTTGGTCATCAAATACCTAAGGGCGGCATGGTCGGTGTGCACTATGACTTTGGCCCCCATAAGATATGGCCAAATTTTTTCCATGGTGATCATAATAGCCAACAATTCCTTCTCTTTCACCGTATAGTTCCGTTGAGCTTCATTCATAGTGTTGCTTGCATAGTACACGGGATGAAACATTTTGTTCACTCTTTGACCCAAAACTGCCCCAACCGCAACGTCACTTGCATCACATATGAGCTCGAAAGGCAAGCTCCAATTTGGTGCGGTAATGATCGGGGTGGTGGTCAACTTGTGCTTAAGAAGTTCAAAGGCCTCCATGCATTTCTCATCAAACACAAACTTAGCATCTTCACAACCTTCGAAAAATCCTTGATGAACCGCCTGTAGAACCCTGCATGCCAAAGGAAAATTCTCACCCCTTTGACAGAAGTGGGGGGAGGAAGTCTTGAAATCACCTCAATCTTGGCTTTGTCTACTTCAATCCTATGCTTAGAAATTTTGTGACCCAACATTATGCCCTCTTCCACCATGAAGTGGCATTTTCCTAATTAAGAACTAGATTGGTGTCTTCACACCGGGCCAACACTCTATCCAAATTACCCAAACATTCTTCAAATGAATCACCAACCACACTAAAATCATCCATAAAGACCTCCAAAATGTCTTCCACCATATCGGTGAAAATAGCCATCATACATCGTTGGAAGGTCGCCGGAGCATTGCACAACCCGAACGGCATCCGAGAAAAAGCAAATGTACCATATGGGCAGGTGAATGTGGTCTTCTCTTGGTCCTCCGGAGCAATTAAGATTTGATTATAACCCGAATATCCATCCAGAAAGCAATAAAAGGCTCGTCCCGCAAGGCGATCAAGCATTTGGTCAAGGAATGGCAAAGAGAAATGATCCTTGCGGGTCACCTTGTCTAGCTTCCGGTAGTCCATGCATACCCGCCATCCGGTAACCGTCCGAGTGGGAATAAGTTCATTGCACCGGAGAAGTCTATGAGCTATCGGAGATTAGATACACCACACCTGCATCTAGCCATTTGATCACTTCTTTCTTCACCACCTCTTGCATTGCCTCATTGAGCCTCCTTTGATGTTCTAAGGAAGGCCTTGCATCATCCTCCAAGATAATTTTATGCATACAAAATGCGGGGCTTATTCCCCGAATATCCGCCAGAGTCCATCCAATTGCCCTTTTTCGCCTTTGAAGCACCGCCAAAGTGGCCTCAACCTGCATTTTAGTAAGGCAAGAAGAAAGAATAACTGGTAGAGTTGAATTAGAGCCCAAGAATTCATACCTGAGGTGTGAAGGAGGTGGCTTCAACTCCAACACCGGTGGCTTCTCAATTGATGGTTTGGTTGGTGGAGTTTTCTGATTTTCAAGATCCAAAGACAATTTTCTCGGCTCATAGGAATAAGAGCCCATCCCATGTAGAGCATTGACGCACTCCACTCTGCTTGCATCATCATTGATATCAAGATTTAATAGCATGGCCTCAAGGGGATCCTCCTGTTGATACCCAATTTTTTCCTAAATTTTTTTATACTCAAAATACTTTCAAAATAACATATATATGCATATATGAGCACACGCAAGAGTTTTGGTACTTTACCAAATTTTTAATGATTTTTAAAACCAATTTATTGCCTATTTTTATACCATAAAATCCAATAATTATTCCCAAAGTTATCATTTTGGTGGACAACCTATTTCTTATTCTCATATTTACACCAAAATATGGCTAACATGATTTTTGCATATTTTATACAAATTTATTTAGTATTTTTTTTAAAATCAAATTGCACATAATTGCAATATTAGCCCCTTTTAAGATTTAATTGTAATTATATTTATAAAATTGGCCCCAGTATTTTTAATTTGATAATTATGTATTATTAATCATTTTAGCACGTTTGATTTACTTTCAGAAATTATTTTGCTATTTTTTATAAATTAAAGAAGGGAAAAGTGGCTATTTAAAAGTTAGCCCTTTTTGCATTTTCAATTTTAACCGGAATTGGGCCCCAATGTCAGCCCCAAATTGAACCCAATTCCCTAACCCAGTTTCCTAATCCACCCGACCCAACACCCAATCACCCGAACCGGCCCGTGTCCCTTTTAATCTGAGCCGTTGATCATTTTGATCAACGGCCAAGGCTCCCCCTTACCATTTTTAATTCTAAACAACCCCCCAAACCCTCCCCATTTTCTCAAAGACCGCCGCCTCTAATCCCTCGTCTCTCTCAAACGCTCTCACCCACCTGAAACCCTAATAGCCGTCTATCCTCTCTTCGACCTCAAACCACCGGAATCCATGGCTAATCTAACCATGGACGACCTCTACTCACCACCTACTGCTCCCACACGCCTGCTCACTGAAGATTCGAGGCTAGACCTCAAGGGTCTTCATCCAGATCTTGGTCGATTCGAGATTCTTTGGCCGTTTCCGGCCTTGCTCCGGCGTATCTTGGCCTCTTGAGCCTGGATTCGACCTTATCAACTCAGATCCGTTCTCGTGACTTCCAAGCCTTTCTCGTCCTTTAGGGTTCTCAGAAGCCCTATCCTATTCGAGGTTCCTTTTCGTTTATTCTTTTAGATCTGTGCGAGATCTACGCTATTGGTAACATTTTAGAGTTTTTCCCCAAATTTCCTTTTTCAAAACTGTTCAAATCAATTTTAGGGTTTTCTGAAAATGGCTCCTAAAATGTTTTCTGATTCTTTTACTCTCCCTTATGTGTGTTTATGCTCGTTGTTTTATTTCCTATTATGTTCGAGGCTGTTCTCTTGTTTCTTACCGGATTTCTACAGAGATTCCTTTACATTCTGTTTTCACATGCTAGCCTAGGTTGTTGACTTACTTTTTGCTATATGTGTTCAGGCTCATGCTTTAATTTTGCTTCTAAAGTTCCGCTGATCATGTTCTTGCCTACCTTTGTCTTAACGCTCATGGTTTTCTCTTGTTTCTGTTTGTGCATGTCTGCATATCTCTGTGACCTTTTATGACATTCTAGAACTTGCATGTCAGGAATCTTGGTTTCTTTTGAGGTTTCTGAATGTTTCTTCTAAGGTTATCTGCTATGTGTTTTGTCGGGTTCTCATCTCTAAATTGGTTTAACCTCGCATGCCTAATGTTTGTGCGCTCTTTATACACGCTGAATGTCCCTCTAAAATAACCATAGATTCGGGACTAATTTCAAACTTCTTTCTGTCAGCATGATTGATTCTTTCCTTGTTTTATTTGAAAACTCTTTTTAGCCTTTCGATTCCCCTATTTCTGACTTGGTTTAGGGGCAATTTTGAATCCCCGATTCCCTGATTTACTACGTACCAATTGATTTACTTTGTCCTTGCCTTATTTACTTGACCGTGTATTTCAAAATTTTCTTTCCTTAATTAAAACCCCTATGTATTTACCCCTTATTTGTATGGTATGCACAATCTACTTACTTGATCTCCTTCCTTAAAAAAAACTCTTGCCCTTTACCGTTCAAATTTGAATTCCTGAATTAAACGGATTCTCCGCTACTGATTAATTCTAATTGATACATGGTTATTTTATTACCTTGTTCCCTGCCTGATTTCAAACTATATATTCTCTCCTCCCTTCTCTTTGAACACACACGAACACAGAACGCAATCTGAGTTCACAAGTCACTCTCACTTAAAAACTCTCTCTCTTTTACTTGTGCTGTTGTGGACTTTCTTTACTCTACTTTCTCCTGCACTCTTTTGCTTCTCTACTGGTATGTCTCAGTTAGTTTACATGTCTCCACCACAATGTGTTTACTTCTGCTCACTTCTGTCCAATTCTTTTAGTTGACATTTGTTTCTAGCATATTGTAACACGTTCCCCCTTTCCTTTGTAATTCAGTATTTAAATTATGTATGCATCCTGTCAGTTGCTTGTCATGAATTTGATACTTTATGAATCCCAAACCCTCATGCCCCTTTATATGTGAGTTATGGTTCAGGGCATGACAACACTCTAATATTGTTGTCCATGATTCTGGATTGGATTCTTTGAATTCCAAACTCAATCAGTTCCCATTCCCTTTCCCCCTTTATGTGTTTTTGAGCTTTAGACTTGGGTCTGGCAGTGTCCTAATCACTGTCCAGACTCTGGTCTGACCTTCAAGGGTCTGCTCTTAATGTGTTTGACCAAGTAGGTGATCAGGGGTGTGCCAGCCTACTTTGTGGCTAGGTATGACCACAACCTGTCATGGCTCCCCGATCCCCCTTTCACTTTGCACTTACTCCTAGCTATGAAGTTCTGCCCCTCTCTTGCAAGCCATGCTTTGGGACCCCCTGAGCTCCCTCTGAACTTGGATGCCTGAGAGCTGGCTCTTCCACGCTGCACTGTTTCTATTCTAATGGTATCTTGGGTGTAAGCAATGCCGGGAATCCCTGAGATTCCTTGTTACTTTGAAACACCCTGGGTAAAGAGAAGGCTTTGGAAATCTGGATCTCGGGAGTGGCTCAATTGCATATTATTAGACATTAAGGTTGAATTAGGCTGCTCGGATCTAGCTGTTAGCCTCTGATGTATTTTTTCTACATTCTGTAATAACTTGTATAAACTCGGGGAGTATAGTAAAGCGATGTGGGAGGGGTCTTTACTTTCTTGCATCAAAAGGGTAGAAATCATGATCTTAGGACTTTATTATTTAACCATCTAGATATCCTGCCTATAGGACCGTTTTAATCACATAGAAAGCATGTCTATAGGACTTAACACTCACTTTCTGCAATTATGCATATAGAAATCCTGCCTATAGGAGTTAATTTTCTGCAAATTTATAGGTGTCATGCCTATAGGATGTGCATATGCATGACATTAGGCAAACTTTAGGTTTAATAAACAAGCATCCGTCCACAAGTTTATTAACGAGTTCGGTAATCAATAACTTGTAGATATCATGTCCATAGGAGCTTCTTTTGAACCAAACTCGCTTAGCCTGTCTAACAGCAGTAGCAATTGATTAGCCGTTTCTTATACGCCTGTCAGTACATGTTTTCCAAAACGTAGTCTCTAACAAAACTTGTTTCAAATCAGTGTATACTTTTCCCTAAAATCTATTTCTTTAACTGGCATATCTTTTCTGAAACTCCTTCTTTCTAATATTCTGCCTAAACGTGTTTTCCAACTCAATTCCTGTCTTTTGAACTCGTCGTTTTAAATCAGTTCCGCAACTCACTCTTTTCTTTAGATAACTCTGTCCCTTCAGGAATTTTCAAAACTTTTCTTTTTTTTTTGTGTTTAACTACAATTAGGCAGTTTGTTTTCCCTTTTGAACTAGTTTCTAAACGTCTGCAGCATACCCCTTTTTCTTCAAGACTCTTCTGCATGATCATCTTCTAAAATCAGTACTTTCTTAAATGAACTCGCGACTAATTCAGTGCCTTAATCTCTGACAACTGTATCCGAGTTGCCTAATGCAGGCTTTCTGTCCAAATATATGTGTTGAACCTGTCCGCTCACTGCTTAATTTTAATCTAAGACCAAATCAGTATTTGTCAAGGCATGCTAAACTATATGATTATTTGATTTCTGGGGTTTATTTGAGCCTTATTTGCTTGTTTATTCTTCCCTTTATTTGATACTTGTTTTGAATGTCGAGCTAGAATTTTATCCTTTAAACTCCACAAAAGCCTCCATCCCTTTCTTTCCTTTTAGGATTAGAAGTCCTAATACCCCGGAACTGATAGGATTGGGACGGGTAGTAGCATGCGATAAGTAAACGATACCATTCCGCGCTTTAATACCTTAACGGGGTGGGAAGGGTAGACATGGAGATGATGATTACACGATAACACTATGTGTACAATTGGGTACCAGTGTTGTGCGAATGATCCATGTAATGTATAAACCTAGGACTCCCTCTCCTTTTATTAGTTTAACAATTTTTTTTAGAACTTTAAAAGCTGCTGCACTTTCAACTTCTGTTTCTCACACGATTTTTGGTTTGCTTGCACTAATTGCTTGACCTCTTCCCTCTACTTGCACATTTCTTTTACAACTAAACTGCTCCCTTTCTGAATTTCAGCACTTCTTTTAACCTTTTTGTGCTTCCTGTTATACTTGTTAGTTTATTCGCATTTGCACTTAAAGTCACAATTGTAGCATGGCCGGGAACCACACTAGTGGATCTTGAGGGGTGCCTAACACCTTCCCCTCGAGATAATTTCAAGCCCTTACCCAAAACTCTGGTCTGCATTTTTAATTCTTCTAGAAGTGTCCTAATGCACTATAATCATTAGGTGGCGACTCTCCAAACTCCAAAAACCCAATTCCTAAATGGGATAAGAGTTGTCTTCCCGAATGTCGTGAACCCGATTCCGCGAGGAAAAAGGGGGCGTCGACACCCTTGAACCTCTCCCAAGCAAAAAATAAGGACTCGCCCTCCCTCTGTTTAAAGGCGACTATCTCACTCATGATCTTTGCTAAGGGAAGAAATGTGCTAAGAACTTACGAGCTAGATTATTCCATGATGTAATAGAGTTATCCGGTTCTACCTTTAACCATCTCTTAACTTCTCCAATAGAGAGAAAGGAAACAATGTGAGTCTCACATAGACCGACGTGATTCCATTTGTGATGTAAGTATTACTGATCTCCAATAAGTTCAAGATATATTATTGCAGATCCTCATGATGTAAATCCATAAATTGCCCATTACCGTATAGCATCTGGATCATGCTCTGTTTAAGCTAAAAATGTAGTAATTCAGGGATTCACGATATTAGATATGCTGGCCATCGCAACTTCATGCACCGCTAATAGTTACGTGTCTGCAATCTCAAAAGGTAGTTGAACGAGTGCCTGAATATTATTTGCGTCCCTTGCTTCTCTCAACCTTTGTAAAGTGTTCTCTTAGGTTCTGGATCAAAGCCTTGAATTCTATCTTGGCTCCTGACTCGTCATATTCAAGAAATGTTCCTGATATTGGTGCAACCAGTCAAATAGAAGTTAGACCTAACGAAATAAACAATAAAATCTAAATCTAGCAAAGCAGTTAGTATTTTAAATCCCCCGCAACAACTCCAAAAACGTGTTGCTCCAAAATGCACACGCAAGTATATGTGGTCGACAAGTAATAAAGATTGAGTAGATATCATTACCATGAAGACTTGTGATTAACTCTCAACTAAATTAAACTAAAATAGTTAATATGGTCAAGCGATTTTCTAAAGTGCAACTATTCAACTTGACATGACCCAAAATCCACTAGTCGTGATGACACCTAACCCAACTCGCTAGGTAAGCCAATAGTCATATAATAATAATGAAATCTAATAAACATGGTTCAATAACTCAACAGTGGAAAAATATCATGAAGTATCTGAGAATATAACCATAATACTGCTATAACCATCCCTAAAATCTGGTGTCAACGAGTACACGAGCACTACTGAATAACAAGATACAAGCAAAATTCTCTAATACAACTGTCTGAACAATAGAACAGTAAAGATAGAAATAACTGAAAGAGAACTTCAAGGACTGTGGATGATATAGCCGCTACCTCGTAGTATCCCAAAAGCTAATAGCAACTCAACTCTGGAAATCGCCTCGACCGGATGTACCTTGATCTGCACATAAAGTGCAGAGTGTAGTATGAGTACAACCGACCCCATGTACTAAATAAGAAACAACACTAACATTGGGCTGAAAGCAGTGACGAGTTCACAAATAATAATTAGATGCCAATATCAATAACTAATAATAGTTTGGAATATAAAGGGAAAATAGCAGAAATATGTAGCTCAATGTTATTATGTTCAACTTGTTCACATTTCAGGAATTTAGGCATGCTTTCAAGTACAATAGTTAAAGCCAACACAGATAAAGTATTTCAGTTACCAACTAGCTTGAGGAAAGTACGTCTTTATGCGTACATATCAAGTATACATGTCAAATTAACGATATCACAGGGGATACCATCAAAATATTCACATTAACCACTGTACGGGTGCCTGACATATGTGCCCATCATTAAACACGTATATAAAACATTGTGCATGCGCCCACAGTTCAAATAATCAAACAAGTAAGGAAAATGTGGGTATAATAAGGCATAATAGAAAAACAAGTCTGGTAATTGCCTAAAGGCCTCCCCAAACCATGAACACACCGGTCCATGTACACACACCCGTCACCTAGCGCGTATGTCACCCCATATCTTTCATATAACGTAGTTCTCAAGGTTAAATACCCTCAAATCCAAGTTTAGATGTGTTACTTATCAAAAGACATGCAAATCAATACTCCAAAGAGCCCTTCCTCCACAAATCGTTTTCCGAACGACTCGAATCTAGTCACAAACAACTTAATATCAACAAATAATATCGTAGGAAACAACTTCAAACAATAAATCTTCGATCTTTATCAAAAATAAATAAGTCAACCCAAAAAGTCAACCTTGGGCCTACACTGCAAAACTCGGTCAAACTTACAAATTCTGGACCCCCATTCAATTACGAGTTCAACCATACCAATTTCATCCATTTCCGACCTCGATTCGACCTGTAGTTTCTCAATTTTTACTAAAACCACCAATTTCTCACCTTAATTCACTAATTAAATGCTAAAACAAAGATGGAATCATGAGCTAACATTAAATCTGTGTAAAAAATAATTACCCCGATCCAAATTGTAAAAATTCCCTCCAAAATCGCACAAATCCGAGCTCTACGACTCAAAATATGATATAATAACTCTAACCCTCGAAATGGGATTTTAAACATCTTCCCAATTATATCCCTTCGCGAGTGCAGAAGATGCCTCCCGTTCCCGAAGCACAAATCTCAGTAGCTGCCAAAACCTCTTACGCGAATGTGAAATCTTAGTCGCGAACGCGATGACCAGCACCCTACAGCTGCGCGATCGCGAACCTGGACACGCGATCGCGATGAACAAACGCGTAAAAATCCGAGTCAAAAACACGTACCTCGATCAAATCGTGAAAATCCCCTACAAAATCGTCCAAAACCGAGCTCTACAACTCAAAATATGATATAATAACTTTAAACCTCGAAATGGAATTTTAAATAGTCTGCCCAGTTATATCCCTTCGCGAACGCAGAAGATGCCTGGAGTTCGTGAAGCACAAATCTCACCAGTTGCCAAAACCTCTTACGCGAATACGAAAGTCTTTGTTCTTCACGTTTGCGAAGAGACGGATACGTTCGCGAAGCCTTAGGGTGTTTGTTCATCGCGAATGCGATCAGTGTGATGCATTCGCGTAGAAGGAAAGGAGGGCCTGAGGATTTCACGTGGTTGTTCGTCGCTATCACGTGGCTAGGTCCGCGATCGCGTAGCTGTAGGGTGTTGGCCATTGCGTTTGCGACTAAACTCACCTGCCAGCAATAACTCTCCGCGATTGCGATTGCGACCCTCTCTTCGTGATCGTGAAGAAGGAAACGACATGAACAGATTCAGCAGTTCCTCTAAGTCCAAAATGAATTTGAACTTGATCCGAATCATACCCGAGGTCCCCGGGACCCCGTCTGAATATACCGACAAGTCCTAAAACACAGTACGAAATTACTTGAAGCTTTTAATCACATCAAACAACACAAAAACCACGAATCACGCATCAATTAAAGACTAAAAAACTTATCAACTTCCAACTTCTAAAACCAATGTCGAACCATATCAAATCAACTCCGAATGACCTCAAATTTTGCATGCAAGTCCCAAATGACACAACGGACCTATTCCAACTCCCAGAACCAAAATCCATACAACAAAGTCAACTCTCGATCAAACCTCTCAACCTTCAAAACCTTCAACTTTCCAACTTTCGCCAATTCAATCCAAAATGACCTACGAACCTTCAAATCAATATCCGGACATACTCCAAAGTTAAAAATTGCCATAATAAGCTATTGGAACCATAAAAACTCCATTCAGAAGTCGTCTATATAAAATTCAAACTCTAGTCAACTCTTTCAACTTAAGCCTTCAACCTAGGTACTAAGTGTCCCAATTCACTCCAAAACTTCCTCGAAACCAATCCAACCACCCCGGCAAGTCACATAACCACAAATGAACATACAGGGCTACACTACATGAAACGACCGGTCAAGTCGTTACATTCTCCCCCTCTTAAATAAATGTTCATCCTCGAACGAGTCTAGAATCATACCTAGAGTCTCAAATAGGTGTGGATATCTGCTCTGCATCTCGTGCGGTCTCCCAAGTAGCCTCCTCAACTGGATGATGACCTCTCCACTGAACCTTCACTGAAGCTATATTCTTTGACCCCAACTTCCGAACCTGCTGGCCTAAAACAGCCACTGGCTCTACATCATAAGTCAAATCCCCGTCTAGATGCACCGTGCTGAACTCCAAAAAAAAAGACAGATCACCGCAATACTTACGGAGCGTAGAAACATGAACTATTGGATGAACATCTGATAAGCTAGGTGCTAGTGCAAGTTTGTAGGCCACATCCCCAACTATCTCAGGCACCTCAAAGGGACCAATATACTGAGGGCTTAACTTGCCCTTCTTCTCAAACCTCATCAGACCCTTCATGTGTGAAACTCTGAGCAAAACCTTCTCACCCACCATATATGAACATCACGAACCTTTCTATCAACATAACTATTCTGTCTGGATTGTGCTATATGGAGCCGTTCCCGGATCAACTTTACCTTCTCTAAGGCATCATAGACCAAATCAATGCCCAACACCCTAGCCTCTCCAAGCTCAAACCAACAACCTGGAGAACGACATCTCCTCCCATATAAGGCCTCATAAGGAGCCATCTGGATAGTAGGCGAACTCTGCTAACGGAAGAAAATGATCCAATGAACCTCCGAAATCCATAACACAGGCATGTAACATGTCCTCCAAGATCTTAATAGTCCGCTCGGACTACCCGTCCGCCTGAGGATAGAATGCTATACTCAACTCAACATGTGTGCCCAACTCTCGCGATGTGAACTGTGTGCCTCGATCAGAATTGATAAAAATGGGCATTCCATGTAAGCGGATAATCTCTTGGATGTATATCTGAGCCAAGCGCTCCGAAAAATAGGTAGCCATCAACAAAATAAAGTGTGCAGACTTAGTCAACCGGTCCACAATAACCCAGACTGCGTCAAATTTCTTCAAGGTCCATGGTAAGCCTACCACAAAATCCATAATGATGTGCTCCCATTTCCACTCTGGTATCTCCAACCTCTGAATCAACCTTCCCGACTTCTGATGCTCATACTTCACCTGTTGACAGTTAAACACTGAGAGACATAAGCAGCAATATTTTTCTTCATCCTTCGCCATCAATAGTGTTGTTTCAAGCCACGGTACATATTCATGACACATGGGTGAATGGAATAGCGCAAGCTGTGAGACTCTTCAAGAATCAAATCTCTCAACCCATCAACATTTGGAACACAAATCTGGCATTAAGCTACATAACACCATCATCACCAATTACAACTTTCTTAGCACCAACCCGTTGAACGGTGTCCCTCAACACCATCAAGTGAGGATCATCAAATTAGTGAGCCTTGATACGCTCCAACAACGATGACTGAGCCACAATGCAAGCAAGAAGTCGGCTAGGCTCCGAAACATCCAATCTCACAAACTGGTTGGCTAAAGCCTGAACATCCTTGGCTAGTGGCCTCTTTGTTACCGATAAATATGCCAAACTGCCCATACTCTCAGCCTTCATACTCAATGCATCAGCCGCTATATTGGCCTTACCCAGATGATATAATATAGTGATATCATAGTCTTTTACCAACTCTAACCATCCCCGCTTCCAAAAATTAAGATCCTTCTGCTTGAACATGTGCTGGAGACTTCGATGGTAATTATAGACCTCACAATGAACACCGTACAAACAGCGCCTCCAGATCTTTAATGCGTGAACAATAGCTGCCAATTCTAAGTCATGCACAGGGTAATTCTTCTCATGAACCTTCAACTACCGAGACACCTAGGCGATCAGCCTACCATCCTGTATCAACATCGCGCTAAGGCTAATACACAATGCATCATAATACGCGGTGTAATATCCAGAACCCGTAGGCAACACCAACACTAGGGTAGTCAATACAGTCTTGAGCTTCTGAAAGCTCACCTCACACTCCTCATACCATCTGAAAGGAGCACTCTTCTGGGTCAATCTAGTCAAAAGTGCAGCAGTGGATAAAAACCCTCCACAAATTGGCGATAGTAACCTGCCAAACCCAAGAAGCTCCAAATTTCTGTAGCTAAAGACAGTCTAGTGTTTGGATCCACCTAGATCCCCTCACTAGACACCACGTGGCCCAAGAAAGCCACTGAATCAAGTCAAAACTTACACTTGAAGAATTTAGCATATAGCTTCTTCTCCCTCAAAGTCTGGAGTACAATCCTCAAATGCTGCTCATGATCCTCCTGGGTACGTGAGTACACCAATATATCATCAATGAATACAATGATGAAATAATCAAGATATGGCTGGAACACACTGTTCATCAAGTGCATAAAGGTTGTTGGGGCATTGGTCAGCCCAAAATACATCACCAGAAATGCGTAGTTACCATAGCGGGTCCGGAAAGCCATCTTCAGAATATCATAATCCCAAATCTTCAACTGATAACACCCTGAATTCAGATCAATCTTCGAAAACATTCTAGCACCCTGAAATAGACAGAGGCATTAGATTAGTTGAGGCATTAGAATCACATAAAGATTTATCAAAGTTAATACTGCCTAAAGAGCAAGTTATAGTAAAACTCCCTGGATCTCCAAACTTTTGTAGGAGTTTGTTTTGCAAGATTGCACTACAAGGCTCTGTGAGTTTGACCACCGAGGTCTCCTCTATTTTTCTCTTCTTCGTCAGGATCTCCTTCAAGAATTTGGCATAAGCTGGCATTTGTGAGAGATCTTCTGTGAATGGTAAATTTACATTAACCTGCCTCAGAATATCTAAAAATCTCTGAAATGGCTTGTCCAACTTTACTCTATAAAGGTTTTGGGGGAAAGGTAGAGCGGGCATATGCTTTTTCACAGATGTGTTAGCATCAACTTGGTGAACACCAGTTGATCTTTTTCTTTCAGCACTCTCAGAGGGCCACTGATTTGCATCTTAAGATAACTCATCTAGAATTGTGACTATCTCCTCTGGAGTCTTCTTCATCAACGGGCGTCCGGCTGTATTACTCAATGTTCTACATGAGGCCGGTGTCAATCCATCCCAAAAGTTCTAGAATTGCATCTAGAGTTCAGTTCCGCCATGTTGACACTTTCGCACTATCTCCTTAAACCTCTCCCAAGCTTCAAAGACAGTTTCAATCTCGTTCTGATAGAAGTTATGAATCTCCCTTCTAAAATTGCTCATCTTAGCCGATGAGAAATATTTATCAAGAAATTTTCTGGTCATCTCATCCCATGTTCTAATTGATCCATTAGGCAAGCTTCGAAGCCAGTGCTTTGCATCATCTTTGAGTGTGAAGGGGAATGCCCTTAAGTATATTGCATCTTATACACTCCTCTGTATTGAAAGGAGTTTATAATCTCCTCGAAATCCATCAGATATGTGTTTGGATCTTCGTTCATCTTCCCTTTGAAGACACGACAGTTCTGAAGGGTTTGAAACAACCCTTGCATCAACTCAAAATTCTTAGCTGCAAGTGGATATGGTCTCACACTTGATAATCCTTGGTTGTAGACCGGTCTAGCATAGTTGTCAAGTGGTCTTCCAGGCATGGGAGCTATATTTTCGAACTGGTCGGCAGCCAAGGGTTGATTTAGAGAAATTCTCCGAGCCCTCTATTCTTCATAGATAATCTGTGCATCTTTGATAGCTGCTTCCTCAACTTCTCTTGCAGCTTTCTCTCGTTGTTGGGCTGCTTCTCTTGCAGCCGAATCTACATTATTATCTTCGTCTCCAGCCATAGTTTCTTTGGTTAAGGATTGCCCAACCTTTTCTAAAGTCTCGGGGAGATTTCTTTCCTTCCTCAGCTGTCGCAGTTGTTTTTCTATCACTGGCTCGTATGGTAGCACTTCTTTTCGAGAAGATCGAGTCATGCACCAATCTTAACCTGTAAACTGTGCACAGTCAAAGAACACCAACCGTAAAAAGGGAAAAATAAAATAAAATAAAAGGAAGAAATTCTTGAATTAGCACTATAAACTATTTCAGATACTATTGATTGCCAATCCCCGGCAATGGCAGCAAAACTAGACGAGCGCAAAACACCACTTAAAATTATGCTTGTTAATCAAATATAGTATAGTATAATATCGTATCCACAAAGATTGGAGTTAAACAGTATTTTCGTAGTCTATAGTTTAATTGCTATCCAAGATGATCAACAATTGAGATTTATATTATTTCTAACTAAATTAACTAAGATCTAAAGCTATTGACTGATGACAATTAAAGCAAGGTATAAGCAAAGAATGATAACAATGGGAGAAAATATGGTTTTGATAGGATAGGTGCAAGATAATTGTTTGGGATCTAACTCTAGATAATTCACTTCTAATGTTCAAGTGAGTCTCTCGAATTCACTCAATTATTAATTCATATGTTTAGTAGAAACTCCTCTCTCGATTAAGTCTTAACCTCACAAGATGAACCAATTTAAGCTTTGTGAAGATATGCAAGAATGCGTAGTGAATTAGTCTTTAGGAGAACCTCTCTCGATTATCCTTCTAACTAGTTTTAATCAATAATTCAAATAGCCTCTTCCGATTACTAAGAAGAATTAATGAATTCAACCAAAAATATAATGCAAGAATATCACAAGTTATGCCTCTCTCGATTACATGAACAAGTGAATATAGATGCAACGATTAAATCATCCAAAAATGCTTCAATACATAAAACTAGAGTTATAATCCACAAACAAAATGTACCAAATCCACCAAAACCTAAAGGGAACTACTCCATAGACATGGAGTATTTCATCACAAATATAATTAAAAGATACGAAAACATAAATTCAATCCAAACTCGGGTCTTGGGTGAGGAAGGAATGATAAAGTCCATGTACTTTTGCTCCTCCAACTCCTCCTTAGATCGAATATGTGCCAAAAGTCCTCAAAATAATATTTTTCCATGTATATGTACCAAGTAGGGTCGGGCCCAAACAAAAATACCTTTCCCCCGCGAAATAGGACAATTATTATGTAAAATTCGTACAGGCGTGCCGCATGGGGCGACGCGCCAGGCGGTGTGCAAGTGGAGTTTATCAGGGGGGTTGCAAAATTGAAAAGCAGTAGATTTGGACAGCCGCGGCGCCCCACGCGCCGCGGCTGTGGTAATCTCTCAGAGTCCGGCTTTTTCTAGAATTTTTGCTATTCAGGTGTGGTTCTCGACCCCCGAACGCGATCCTGTTTTAATCCATCAACACCCTACACTTAAACCATTGCTCGTCCTCGAGCAATAAAACTACACTTTATATAAACACGGCCTTTTTAAACAACTCTCCTAACTCATCACACCAAGAATATTTAAAATATACTAAGCACAATAGTGTAACATCTTTACCTCTAGATTTGACTCACAAGTACCACGTATTATTCACAAACCGCTCACTTACTCCAACATAGATGTCAACGACATTACCTTTCCTTCATGAATCAAGTGCCATCACACTACAATAGAGAGTAGTTCCACACACATTGAAAATTAAGAACAATCGGGAACTTCAAATAGAAAGAATTTGCTCACTCTCAGAAACAACATTCATATGCCACAAAAGACGTACCATAGGCTTGCCCGTAGTGTACTACTCTACTAATTGAGCTCATTCAGTCAAGGATCAAGTAGGACTTTAACTGGTTATAATGTAGGCTGCGGGGTGGGAAGGATACATTTCGATATAAGAGTAACTACACCTCCCTAAGTACTTTAATACATACAATTAACCATTCAAAATCCCACACTTATGTCAAACCATAACTCCACCTTCAAATCAATATACAATTAACTTCCTTCTTCTTTAAACACCATTAAATCAAGAGACACCACTATCACAAAATATTTTGCGTAACAATACAACATTTTTTTCTTTCCTTTTCTTTCAATTCAAGTGGCTCACTTTTTCAAAATAATGCACCTTTCTCCTTATTTCATTAGTTCCACTCAAAAGCCAAACCAACCACCCCACACTTTAATTTTTACAAAGTTCATAACAATTTAAGTGCTTAAGAGAGGTGAAAAGGTTCAAATAGATGGTCAATCAAACACATGGGGAAGGATTGTAATATGGTTTCCAAAGAAACAGGATTACAGGCTCAAAGGGGTTAACTAAGATACATAATAATTAGGCGGGTAATAGCATATAACTGGCTCAACAAAGAAATGCCTATATCACTTCTAAGACTGAATAAAACTTACTACTTCGCTTCGAAAACACACTGGGGATGTTCTAGACATCAAATGCTATGCACAGAATAACACAAGACTCACATACACATGGCACATAACTCACTCCAGATTGGACTCATCAAGACACTCTAGTCAAAGCAGTTAAGCAAAGTTAAGATCATACAATTTAAGGTACTTATACAAGAGTTAAAAACTGAGCCTAAGCGTCACAACTAAAGAACTCACTATTCTCAAGGCATAATAAAGTCGAGAGATATTGCTTCCAATTCAAATCACAACACAAGGTTCCTACTCCTAGCAAAAGTAAAACTAACTACACCCGATTTAAACAAAACCCCTGGAAAAGAACCGCGACACAAAGAAAATCCAAGGGGGAAGTATTACACTACCTAACAAAAGAAAATCTTGTTGGTCTTTTCCCTTCGACTTTAATCCCTCAAGAAACCTGTCGATATGATATCCATCATCGAGAAAATTCGATAATGTCACGCCCAAACCTGAAGAGGCGTGACTAGCACCCGGTGCCATAATCGGCCCGAGCATACCAATCTCTAATTGTGAACTCTGGAGGGGTAACCCTCAACTTAGGCCGATGAGGCCATATTCTAAATCATCTGAAAATAATGTCTGCAACCAGCAATACCAAACTAAACATCCATATAGGGATGGTAAAGCCACAATAGTGATATAAAAAATGTACAGGACTCGTCTACAAGCCTCTAGGGACAACTGAACTGTATCATGGCCAGGACAGGGCCTCAGCCTATCCATCAAACCTGTATATATAAAATGGACTCCAAGGTATAGATCTGGTAATTCCGAGGAAGTGAAGCTGACCAACCAAGCTGATATTTGACTTTGTCTACTGGGAAGGTCTATCCAGTTGTCTCTCAGGACCTGCAGGCATGTAATGCAACGTCCCCAACAAAAGAGATGTTAGTATGAAATAATGTACCGAGTATGTAAGGCAATAGAATAACTGAAAGCTGAAACTGAACTGATAATATAATAACTGAAAGTACCTGGGAGTCAAATATAATTGAAGATATGCATACCTGCTGATACTGACTCATCTCTCTCAATATAGTAAGTAAAATAGTTGTCCGGCCCTGTCACACCTCCTTTTTCACTACACCCCCGGAAGAGGATATAATAAAGGGAGTTATTTCCAACTTGAAGTGACAATCGAAACGGGATTATTTATTAGAAGATTCAGAGTCGCCACTTGGGAGATTTATGGTGTGTCCCAACTCACCGGTTTAAAAATCCCGAATCGAGGAAAAGAATGACTCTGTTTAATAGTCCGCGCACCAGAAATCCGAGTAAGGAATTCTGTTAACCCGGGAGAAGGTGTTAGGCATTCCCGAGTTTCGTGGTTCTAGCACGGTCGCTCAACTGTTATATTCGGCTTAATTATCTTATTTTAAACAATTATGAACCTATGTGCAAATTTTAGTTTTAACCGCTTTTATTCATTTTTTAGAGAAAATTGCAACGTTATTAAAACACGTCTCGAACCACGTCACATAAATGCACCCGTGATTTTTGACATATTTTAACATTGTTGAGATTTAGATTTGGGTCACATAAATGTGCACCCGAGTTTAGGAAAGTAGATTATTAAAATACGCGCCTAAAGCAACTACGCGTTTGCACTTTGCGTGGGCCATGGAATTTGCTAAATGGCACGCCTAGAATCTAAGGATCAATACAGAATTAATTAAAGTGAGGGCCATGCAATTGTCATTTTGTTTGGCACGGCACACCTCAATCTACTCTAATAAAGAAAATATTAGTTACATTTGGAGGGCCATAAACTATTTGTATTGTCATAATATGGCACACCTCCGCTACAATTAACGGACCTAAGTGATTAATAAGGCTAAGAGAACTCCTATTTTATTATAATTAAATGTTCAACTAAGTTCTAATGGTCAATGGACCAACAAGGAATGATATTTAAATAACTCTAACATCTAACGGGCCTATGATCGCATCAGGACCCATTTAGAAAGACAAACAGAGCTGCCCATGATAATATGTATAGGGCAGTTGGCCCAGCTTCATAATCCAAACGGGTCCAGGCCCCAAGCCATAATGCAAACATAAATTGACACCAAACATGACATGAAGTTGATTAGGGGATTCGAATTCTGCTTTGCACCCTTTAGCACAAATTAACCAAAACGATCAGATTTAATTAAAACTGGCCCATTCCTTTATTTCACTTTTCAATTACTAACACATGGACAAAATTATGAATCGACTGCTGAAACATGAGATTTGCATGTTATTGAACCATCCTTCAGAAAATAATCTAATTATACCACCTTACTGAATGACTCCTGAAACTAGTACCAAACAACTCACGTGAGAGTACTTGGGGTTGAATGGCCATTGTAAAGCAAGCAACGTATCACATGGAATGAACAAACACAACACCTTTTAATTGAACTTAACCAATTGCAGTTACTTTCTAACAGAACCTGTATACTTAAATCAGCAGAATTGACTCGAAATCAACATCTAATAAAATGGGAGATCAAATGCAGTAAACTTCATATACAACATACATGACTGTTAATTAACACCATTCACCTGAAAGTCTTTGCCAGTCCTATTAGAACCATACAACAAAACTTTGAATTTCATAACTGATCAAGTAAGCACTATTATATCCAGTTTTTGGTCTGAACCCCATTGATTACAGGCATTATGCTAAACGAACAAAAAAAAGCATGTGATACAGAAACAATAGCATAAATTAACACTTAAAACATGTTGTATCCACTTCAATTTCATTTAGCAAATCAACACTTCATACATGATTTTAAGTTCAAAGCATGTACCTGGAACAGAAATAAACGACTAAGAGGAGTGAGGTCAATAACCAGCAGTAGCAAGGACAAAAACCAGCAGCGGTGTGTTAGCCCGGAAATAAGCAAAGGAAACCAGCTTTGAGACAATTTTGAACCAATAACAGAGTTAAACAGCACCCAACAGTCGAAATCCAACCAAAAGCTGACCCAAACACTTAAATATAGAACAAATTCAACTCATTTTAGCCCTCGAATATTCAGGAATTGTTTCAGCAATGAAAAAGCTTTGGAGATCTCAGGAAAGCTTCAATGAAACAGTGTTAATTTGCCAAATTCAGTCGCCTAATATTTTTCTGGTTTTCAGCTCTCTCTCTCAGATTTTTAGAATGTGTCCGCTCTCCCTAAATAAAGAGAAAAGGGGTCCTTATATTGGCAGCCCTATCCTAGCCAAGCATTTCCCACTTTACCCTTCTCCAACCCAATTATTTTTACCCTTTTATTCCTCAAAAGAATCTGAAAATCATCTCTCTAACAGACTCACGTTTTTTACATCCCCTAGAACCTTCTCCTCTAACAGAATTGATTCCCTCTCAATATGAAGTCCCCAAATTGCCCTTTGCCCAACCAAATATTACTATCCCTGCCCTTCCCCTTGAGACCCCCTGAAGTTCCTAATTATTCATTTACCCCCCTCTTAGGTTTGAGAAATATGACAAACAGGACTGCCTAAACGCAGAGGGCCTTCAACAAATCAAACTACGACCCAATTCTTAAAGAATCAAACAAATTAAAACATGAATCAAAGCTTCAAGTCTTCACACCAACATTTAAAACAAGAACAATCAATCATAAACTTATCAATACTAAGCTAAACAATGATTTAAACTAGATAAAACCAACCAGAACACTTAGCTTATTCACCATTAAAACAGAACGGAAAGGTCGAGATTTAACAGGAGAAAACATGCACAAAAACTAATTCAAGTCTAAAATCTGAGCATGAATTTCAAATCAAAAGAGAGAGGCGAGGAAGAAGATGAGTCGAACTTGGCAGGAAGCTTAAAAGAAGTGCAGAATGCTTACCTATTTGGACCGAATCAACAGCAGACATCAAACCCTTGATTTCTGCCTTCAATAATATCACCCACTTGCTATTAATAAGAGCAAGTAAGTAACATTATCGAGGGACGAACCAATAATTTCTCAATTAATCCATGCAACAGGGGTCAGGACCTTGAAACCTAGATCTAAAATTCGAACAAATTAGGGGGTTTTTGAGAGCATTTGAACATAGATTAGTGGAGAGGAGGTGGTGAGGATTTAAGGGTGTGATTTTGGGGTTGATTGGGGTTACGCCGCCACCGAAGGACCTGTGGCGGCACTAAGGTTTGCAGCTTCTGAGTAAGATTCGAGAGATTTGGGCATGATTCGAGAGAAAAAAAAAAGGCGTGGAATTGGAATAAAGTGTAAGAGGGAGTGACTGGTGTTAGTTGGGTGGGAAATAGAGGTGGCGCCGCCACCCATGGCGAAGGGGTTTGGGGGCGGCTGGTTAGGGTTTTTGGTCGAGTCTCTGAAAGAGACGAAGAGAGGGGGGGACGAAAGTTCGGACACTAATATATTAAATGACCCAGGCTTCTGAGCCGTTAAATCAAACAACCTAGACGGCTAGGATTAAATCGCCATTAAACGGCGCCGTTTGGGAACCCGGGGAAGTGGACTGGATCGGGGTGGGGCATTTGGGCCTGGTGATCCGGTTTGGGCTGGGGTATTTTAATTCAAATTGGCCCAATTTTCCTCTTCTCTTTATTTTATTTCAAAACAAACTTAATTCAAAATTCCGTTTTTTTCTTTTTTTCTTTTTTTTTCAAAATTTAATTAAATTCAAAATTAATTCCTAGAACTGGAAAAAACTAATTAAACCTAAAATAATAATTAACACAATTAATTAAAAACAAATTAACAGAAAAACTACTCATAATCAAAGCTAAAACTAAAAGTGCAAATTAAACTATTTTTTGTGATTTTTTTATTTTATGAAACAATTAATTTACTAATTAATCCTAAAATGTAAAATTAAACCCTAAATGCACATGCCAAGTATTTTTTGTATTTTTCATTAATTAAAATGCACAGACAAATGCAAACACTTAACAAAAAATGCCACAAAATTCCACAAAATTTCCAATAATGAAAAGAAATTGTTTTGTTTTGAAATTATGGGAGTAATTCATATAAGGCAAAAATCACGTGCTCACAGCTGCCCCTCTTTGCTCGGAAACACGAAGAGTTTTCGTGCAAAGACAAGTGAGCGGATACGAGCGATTTTTGCCTGTTTGAATACTCCGTGTGAAGCATTTTTGAAAGAGTTGACCGCACCCTGCTTCTGAGGTTGCCTACATATCCTTGGCTAAAAAGGAATCAGGTTAGTGTAGTTCAGGAATGTCTGGTAGCTGGGACTACCATGAAGCTGTGATTTCACTGTTGCTGCTGCTGCTGCTACTGCTTACTGAACCTCCTTATTACACCATGTCAAAATAAAAAGAAGTTAGACTAAGCTATGATCTATGAATTACAAAAATCCTATCTAGATCTTCAAACTTGCTCTTGTATTTCTTGTTGCCTTGTTGTCTTGTATTTTCTCGGTGAAATCCATTGTTGCCGCTTTGAATTGTAAACTGAGATGTTTTCTCTTTATCCAGGTAGATGCCTGGCTGCTGAACATGATATGTATTTCTCTGCTATACAGGCGGGCTCCTGACTTCAAAACATGAAATGTATTCCTCTGCATTCCTCTTGACTTCAAAACATTTGAAATGTATTCCTCTGCTAATACAGGCGGGCTCCTGACTTCAAACATTTGAATGTATTCCTCTGCTATACAGGCGGGCTCCTGACTTCAAAACTTGAAATGTATTCCTCTGCTATACAGGCGGGCTCCTGACTTCAAAACTGAATGTATTCCTCTGCTATCTAGGCGGGCTCCTGACTTCAAATTTAAATGTATTCCTCTGCTATACAGGCGGGCTCCTGACTTCAAAACTTGAAATGTATTCCTC
This sequence comes from Nicotiana attenuata, assembly GCF_001879085.1. NCBI lineage: Eukaryota > Viridiplantae > Streptophyta > Magnoliopsida > Solanales > Solanaceae > Nicotiana > Nicotiana attenuata. The sequence goes on from NW_017677011.1 coordinate 29,727, forward strand.
TGTATACAGGCGGGCTCCTGACTTCAAAACTTGAATGTATTCCTCTGCTATC
>NW_017677011.1:30245-30608 GCF_001879085.1 Nicotiana attenuata
ACATTCCAAGTTTTGAAGTCAGGAGCCTGCCCTGTATCGCAGAGGAATACATTCAAGTTTTGAAGTCAGGAGCCCGCTTGTATAGCAGAGGAATACATTCAAGTTTTGAAGTCAGGAGCCCGCCTGTATGGCAGAGGAATACATTTCAAGTTTTGAAGTCAGGAGGCCGCCTCGATAGCAGAGGAATACATTCAAGATTTGAAATCAGGAGCCCGTCTGTATCGCAGAGGAATACATTCAAGTTTTGAAGTCAGGAGCCCGCCTGTATAGCAAAGGAATACATTTCAAGTATTGAAGTCAGGAGCCCGCCTGGATAGCAGAGGAATACATTCATGTTTTGAAGTCAGGAGCCCGCCTGTATAG
>NW_017677011.1:31497-35919 GCF_001879085.1 Nicotiana attenuata
ATTCAAGTTGTTGAAGTCAGGAGGCCACGCTGTTCATGAGCAGAGGAATACATTTCAAGTTTGAAAGTCAATGAGCCGCCTCGTATAGCAGAGAATTTACATTCAAGTTTTAATCAGGGAGCCCGCCTGTATACAGATAAGTACATTCAAGTTTTTAAGTTAGGAAGGCCCGCCTGTATAGCAGAGGAATAATAAGTTTTAAACCGCTTATAGAGATCTAGTTTTGAAGTCAGGAGCCGCCTGTAGATTATAGCAGAGGAGTACATTTCAAGATTTTGAAGCTAGGAGCCCGCCTACTTATAGAGAGGAATACATTCAAGTTTTGAAGTCAGGAGACGCCACCGCTATAGCTTAGAGGAATACATTTCAATTTTCGAAGCCAGGAAGCCGCCTGTATGTGAGAGGAATAACATTCAAGTTTTGAAGTCAGGAGCCCGCCTGATAGCAGAGGAATACATTTTTCAAGCTTTTGAAAGCAGGGAGCCCGCCTGTCATAGCAGAGGAATACATTTCAAGTTTTGAAGCCAGGAGCCCGCTGTATAGCGAGGGAATCATTTCAAGTTTTGAATCAGGAGCCGCCTGATGCAGGATAATCATGTTTTATAAACCGTGTTAGTAGAGAATACATTCAAGTTTTGAAGTCAGAGCTCCGCCTGGATAGCAGAGGAGTACATTCAAGTTTTTGAAGTCAGGAGCCTGCCTGATAGCAGAGGTAATACATTCAAGATTTTGAATCAGGAGCCCGCCTGTATACAGAGGAATACATTCAATTTTGAAGTATTCAGAGCTCACTGTTATGAGCAAAGGAATACATTTTCAAGTTTTGAAATCAGGAGCCGCCGCTGATAGCAGAGGAGGAATACATTCATGTTTGAAATCAGGAGCCCGCCTGTATACAGAGGAATTAATCATTTTCAAGTTTTGAAGTGCAGGAAGCCGCCTCATAGGCAGAGGAATACATTTAAAGTTTAGAAGTCAGGAGCCTGACCTGCGATAGCAGAGGAATTACATTTCAGTTTTAAGTCAGGAGGCCCGCCTGTATAGTAGAGGAATTACATTCATGTTTTGAAAGTCAGGAGCCGCCTGGATAGCAGAAGGAATACATTTCAATTAATTGAAGTAGGAGCCTTGCCTGGATTAGTCAGAGGATACATTCAAGTTCTGAAGTCGGGAGCCGCCTGTATAGCTTAGAGGAACACATTCAAGGTTTTGAAGTCAGGAGCCCCCTGGATAGCAGAGGAATTACATTCAAGTTTTGAATCAGGAGCCCGCCTGTATAGCAGAGGAATACATTTCAAGTTTTGAAGTCAGGACCCGCCTGGATTAGCAGAGGAAGTACATTCAAGTTATTTCAAGTTAGGAGGCCCGCCTGTATAAGCAGGGAAATCATTTCAAGTTTTTGAAGTCAGGAGCCCGCCTCGTATAGCAGAGGGAATACTAAGTTTTAATCAGAGCCGCTGTTTCGGAATCAGTTTGAAGTCAGCCGCCTTTGTATAGCAAGGAATACATCAAGTTTTGAAGTCAGGAGCCCGCCTCATAGCAGAGAAATACATTCAAGTTTTGAAATCCAGGAGCCCGCCTGTATAACAGAGGAATCATTTCAAGTTTTGAAGCAGGGGCCCGCCTGTTATAGCAGTAGGTAATACATTTTAAAGTTTTTGAAGTCAGGAGCCCGCCTGTATAGTAGAGGAATACATTCAAGTTTTGAAGTCAAGGGCCGCGCTGTATAGCAGAGTGAATACATTTCAAAGTTTTGGAATTCAGGAAGCCGCCTGTATAGCCAGAGGGAATACATTTTCAAGTTTTGAAAGTCAGGAGCCCGCTGCTATAGCTAGAGGATACATTTCCAAGGTTTTTGAAGTCAGGAGGCCCGCACTGTATAGCAGAGGAATACATTTCAATTTGAGTGCAACCCGCCCTGTTACAAGTATTAGTTAAGTTAGGAGGTGAAGCAGAGATACTCGTGGTCAGACCTATTAGGAAACATTATTGAGTCGGACCGCCGATAGAGAGAAACATTTCAAGTTTTGAAGCGCAGGAGGCCTTGCCTGTTATAGCGAAGGAATACATTTCAAGTTTTTGAAGTCAGGAGCCCGCCTCGATAGCAGAAGGAATACATTCATAGTTTGAAGATTCAGGAGCCCGCCTGTTATAGCAGAGGATACATTCAAGTTTTGAAGTCAGGAGCCCGCCTTTATTAGCAAGGAATACATTTCAAGTTTTTAGAAGTCAGGAACCCGCTCTGTATAGCAAGGAGAATACATTTCAAGGTTCTTGAAGTCAGGAGGCCCGCCTGTATAGAGAGGCAGATACATTCAGTTTTTAAGTCAGGAGGCGCCTGATAGCAGATGAGATTACATTTCAAGTTTTGAAGTCAGGAGCCTGCCTGTATAGCAAGGAATACATTTCAAAGTTTTTGAAGTCCAGGAGCCCGCTTGTATAGCAGAGGAATACATTAAGATTTTGAAGTCAGGAGACCGCCTGCCTATGGCAGAGGAATACATTTCAGAATGTTTGGCGCCGCTTGTAAGTGTAATTCAAGTTGCAGTCGAGTGCCCGCCTGCGATAGCGAGATGGATAATTCAAGATTTGACGTCAGGAGACGCCTGTCTAGGTATACGCCAGAGATACATTTCAGTTTTGAAGTCAGGAGCCCGCCTGTTAGTAGCAAAGGATACATTTCAAGTTTAGAAGTCAGGACGCCCGCCTGGATAGCAGAGGAATACATTTCAGTTTTGAAGTCAGGAGCCCGCCTGTATAGCAGCAGGAATACATTCAAGTTTTTTGAAGGTCAGGAGCCCGCCTTGCATAGAGAGGAATACATTCAAGTTTTGAAGTCAGGAGCCCACCTCGTTAGTAGAGGAATAACATTTCAAGTTTTTAATCAGGCCCGCCTGGATAAGCAGAGGAGATACATTCAAGTTTTTGAAGTCAGGAGCCCGCCTGTATGGCAGAGGAATACATTTCTAAGTAAGCGCCTTACAGGATCAAGTTGTCAGGAGCCCGCCTGCGATAGCAGAGTTAATTACATTCAGTGTTTGAAGTCAGGAGCCCGCCTTGTATAGTAGAGGAATACATTTCAAGTTTTGAAAGAGGAAGGCCGCTTGTTATGCAGAGGAAGACATTCAAGTTTGAAGTCAGGAGCCCGCCTGTATATAGCAGAGGAATACATTTCAAGTTTTTGAAGGTCAGGAGCCCCGCCCTATTATAGTAGAGGAATACATTTCAAGTTTTCGAAAGCAGGAGCGCCGCTATATGCAGAGGAATAACATTTCAAGTTTTTGAAGTCGGAGCTCGCCATGGATAGCTGAGGAATACATTTCAAGTTTTGAAGTCAGGAGCTCCGCCTCGATAGCAGAGAATACATTCTAATAGTAGCCGCTTATAGAAGAATATTCATTGAAAGCAGGAGCCCGCCTGTATAGCAAGAAATAAGTGAATCAGATGCGCTCTGCAGAATAATTAGTTGAATTACCGCTGTATAAAGAATATTCAGTGAGCAGGCGCCGCCTGATGCATTGTAATTCAGTTTGTATGACTGCTGTTAGAGAGATACATTCAAGGTTTTTGAAGTCAGGAGCCCGCCTGTGATATAGCAGAGGGAATACATTTCAAGTTTGGTAATACGAGCCGCCGTGTATGGCGAAGGAATAATTTCAAGTTTTGAAGTCAGGAGCCCGCCTGTATAGATTAGAGGATACATTTCAAGATTTGAAAGTCAGGAGGCCCGCCTGTTATAGCAGAGGAATACATTTCAAGTTTCGAAGTTAGGACCCCGCCTGGATAGCAGAGGAGCACATTCAAGTTTTGAAGGCAGGAGCCTGCCTGTATGGGAGAGGAATACATTTCAAGTTTTGAAGTCAGGAGCCCGCCTCGATTAGCTAAAGGAATTACATTCAAGTTTTGAAATCAGGAGCCCGCCTGTATAACAGAGGAATACATTCAAGTTTTGAAGTCAGGAGCCCGCCTGTATAGCAAAGGAATACATTTCAAGTTTTGAAGTCAGGAGCCCGCCTAGATAGCAGAGGAATACATTCATGTTTTGAAGTCAGGAGCCCGCCTGTATAGTAGAGGAATACATTCAAGTTTTGAAGTCTGGAGCTCGCCTGGATAGCAGAGGAATACATTCCAAGTTTTGAAGTCAGGAGCCTGCCTGTATAGCACAGGAATACATTCAAGTTTTGAAGTCAGGAGCCCGCTTGTATAGCAGAGGAATACATTCAAGTTTTGAAGTCAGGAGCCCGCCTGTATGGCAGAGGAATACATTTCAAGTTTTGAAGTCAGGAGGCCGCCTCGATAGCAGAGGAATACATTCAAGATTTGAAATCAGGAGCCCGCCTGTATCGCAGAGGAATACATTCAAGTTTTGAAGTCAGGAGCCCGCCTGTATAGCAAAGGAATACATTTCGAAGTATTGAAGTC
>NW_017677012.1:0-6648 GCF_001879085.1 Nicotiana attenuata
AAGATTTCAGATTGGTGCTCAAGTGCTTGTATATAGTCGACTGCGACTAGTTTTCGGGAAAGTTTAAATCCCGTTGGACTGGCCCATTTGTAATTACAAATGGTTACCCCTTATGGAGCAATTGAAATTCAAAGAATCAGTGGAGGGGAGAAATTCAAGGTAAATGAGCACAGGTTGAAGTTGTATTTTGGAGGACAGTACGAAAACCAAGCTCTTGCGATTGAAATGCGGTGATGAAATAAGGAGACAGAATAAGTCGAGCCGCCGAAGCTAAACTCAGAACTACTATTTCACACCCGTAGCCACTGAGGGTGAAGCAGTGGAGCCTCATAAGCCCAATATAGATATGTTTTATCAATTACTTAACCAATTAATTTGGTTAATATCCAGGTTATTGTACAACCAGAACTGAAATGAAGGCCTCTACAAAAACAGCATCACCTACACAGGAGTAAATCCACGGTGATCGGTATGCCTAAGTAACTGGTTGGTTAACTATTTGGTCATAACTAATCTAATATTGGCACAGGTAATTTTCTTGTTTATATTTAAACTAGGACCCCATAAATGGTAAGGTCTAAAAAATTTCCAGTCTATTGCACATAGAATATGTGTAGTCACAGTTTCTTTCAAGCTTTCTTCTGTGATTGTATATTTAAAAGCCAAATATACTTTTTTGTACTTTATGTTTATCTAGTAATATTCCTAATATATAGTTTGTTTGTTGCATAATATATATATATATATATATATATAAAACTTGAAATATTTTTTGAAAAAAACGGGGGTTTTAAAACTAACCCACCAAGGCATTACGGATCTGCCGTTGCCAAGGTGGGAAGTTTAGGTTTAGTTTTTCTTTTTTTTTTTTAATTGTGTTTTGTTTTAAAAAAAAAAAAAGAGTAAAAACGTTTTTTGAATTCCTAGAGAACAGAACGTAAAGGGTGCCATCCCTTAATCATACGGATGTCATCCCTTAAATAAGGATGTCATCCTTATTTTAACCTGCTTTTGCCTTTTTTTCTAATTACCTATTTATATATTGAGTGTAAAGTGGGGGACCGATAAAATAGGTAGTAAAAATCTTTTAGCCACCACAATGAACGCTTATTCTTCTTCTTCTTGTTACCCGCCACCACCATGAACGACCCTTCTTCTTCTTCACTCTTTTTCTTCTTCTTTCTCCATTCTTCTCTTAAACATTATTGACTACTCTATCTTTGGCTCTGCACTTGTTGTTTCTCTTCTTCTTCTTCCTCTTCTCTTCCCTTACATCATGGCTAAGAAATCTGCTAGTAATCCTCCGTCATCTGAAACATTGGCTAACCCCAAAAGAAAAGTCATCCATGAAAGGGGCTTGGGTTTCGACCTAGAAGCAGGAGCCATGCAAGAGTTTATTGGCCAAATAATCAACAAGCACAAGTGGAAAGAATTTGCACGATCTCCGGGTAAATTTGTTCTTGACTTTGTTACTGAATTTTACCAAAATATGAACAAAGAGAAGAATGAAAAGCATTGTGAAAGGAAAGAAAATTGATTTTTCTCCTGAAAAAGTCAATGAGATTCTTAATCTTCAACGTGTGGATGACAGTGAGGCACAAGAGTTTTTTAAGACTCCAAACTTGGAAAGGTAAATTGTTTGATTAAATGAGACATTTTATTTGCTTAGATTTTTTATTATTTACAGAAAGTGTCAATAAAAGAGGGAAGTAATTATTATTTTCTTTCATTCGGGGACCAGCAAAAATTCAACTGTGGGGGAATTTGATATGTATAAATTATATATCTATATATCTATATATATATATATATATATATATATATATATATATATATATATAGTATTAAATAAATAAATATTTTACTTTTATTTGTATAATTTTCTTTGAATATTGGTACAAATATATATTAAGTATTGCAGGGAAAGAAAAAGAAAAACAAGGGCAGGTAAATATTTCAAAAAGAGATGAAATGCCTTTAAATTCCATCCTCATATGTGAAATCTTTGATGTTTGCGGTAATAGATTTTATGGGTCCATTTCTTCCTCACAGTCATGTCGATACATTTTGGTAGCTATAGATTATGTCTCAAAATGGGTAGAGACAATTTCAACAGCAACGAATGATGCTAAGGTTGTGTGAAAAATCCTTAAGAGAAATATCTTCACTAGCTTCAGGACTCTCCTAGAGTAATAACCAGTGACCAAGGCACACACTTTATGAATAAATAAATTTCACGTTGTTATCTCGATATGGGATCACACGAAAAATAGGCACACACCTAACATGCGCAGACCGTGGTCAAGTTGAGGTTTTAATACAGAATTAAAAAAATCTTAGAAAAAAATTGTTGGCACATCGCGTAATGATTGGGCTTCAATGTTAGAATGATGCATTGTGGGCCCCTATCGAACCTGCATTTAAAACACCTATTGGGACTTCACTATATAGATGGGTTTTTTGGAAAAGCGTGTCAGTTACCTATTGAAATAGAGCACAAGGCTTTTTGGGCAGTGAAAATATTGAATCATGAATAATAACATGCTGGCAAAAATAAGATTGTTACAAAATTGATGAGTTAGATGATTTAGGCTGAATTCTTATGAAATGCTCGTATGTATAAAGAGTAGGTGAAAAAGTTGTATGACAAAAAATTCGCCACAAATTGAAACACATGCCATTGCCTTCTCATCATCATTGTCGCTAACTAGAACAACAATTGATCAAAAGACACACCCTGTCAGCTACTGTATCCAAGTTATTCTCTGTATCCAAGTTTATCCCGAGGATAATCACCAAAGTCACCAGACAGCTTTATGATGCCAATGAAGCAAGATCATGAGATATTCAATGAAACTCGTATTGTAAAGAAGAAGAAAGAGACTGATTTAGAAAGGTGGGTCGAGGGTCGATCCTCGACTATACATGTAAGTTTTTTACTTTTCATTAAGTATTTTTATTTACTTTTATATAAATTTTGAAATACTAATTTAATATAATTTTTCTTATAGGTTCGCTTCACAGCTGATGTGGAGGAATTCATACGCAGTCAGCCACCTAATGAGTTGGGCGAGGCAATCCAACTTTCGGACGAGGATGCTGAAAGAACACTCCTTGAGTACTTTATATACTTTGAACTAGACAATAGAACCAGTTTTCGAATGAGCTTGTAATAAGCGTTAACTTAGTTTTGTTAGCTTAATGTGTTAGTTCTATTGAACTTTATACTTCGTTGGTTTTAATGTTGTTGTTGTTGTTGTTGTGTTGTTGTTGGTATTGTTGTTGTTGTTGCTTGTAATAGGGATTTGGTATGCTGGCAGGTGGTGTAGCTGCCAAAATAGGCAGTTTCTACCAAAATAATACCCAGAAAAGCGACCAACTTTGATCTCTTTTTGGTCGCTTTTCATTTAAAAAAAATAATTTTCTGGGCAATAGCGACCAAAGTTGGTCTCTTTTTATCCAGATTTCTAAAAAAGCGACCAACCTTGGTCGCTATTCCATTAAAAAAAAAATTCTGGAAAAATAGCGACCAACTTTGGTCGCTTATATTTAAAAAAAATTAAATTCTTGAAATTAGCGACCAACTTTGGTTGCTTATTTTTAAAAAAAATTAAAAAAATTAATAAAATAGCGACCAACCTTGGTCTCCATTTTTCAGATTTTAAAATATAATATTTGGATTAGAGACCAAAGTTGGTCGCTGTTTTATGAATAATAATAAATAAATAAATAATATATTTTACATTTAAAGACCAACTTTGGTCGCCAAATTTATATTATTAAAATAATAAAGCGACCAAAGATGGTCGCTATAGTCAATACGCGAAATATTTGGTCATTTTACCTTAGAGACCAAAGTTGGTCGCTAATTAGCGACCAACTTTGGTCCCTAAAGTGAAGGGACCAGCAATATAGCGACCAGGCATGTTTGGTCGCTTTTTGGTCGCTTTTAGGCCTATAAGCGACCAACTTTGGTCGCTTTTTGTGGTCGCTTTTTACCGGATTTCTAGTAGTGCTTGAAAGATGTGAAGAGGCAAATTTGATTTTAAATTGAAGAAAATATCATTTTATGGTTAAAGAAGGAATTATTTTAGGGCACAAACTCACTTCTGAAGGAATAGAAGTAGATAGAGCAAAAATTAATTTAATTGCAGAATTACCCCCACCCAAAACTGTGAAAGGCATCAGAAATTTTTTGGAACATGCTGGTTTTTACAGGAGATTCATAAAAAATTTCTCAAAAATTTCAAAACCTCTCACAAATCTTTTGATAAAAGATGTGCAGTTTGAATTTTCTGAAAATTGCAAGGAAGCTTTTGAATCTTTAAAGGAAAAATTGACCAAAGCACCAGTTATTATTTCTCCAGATTGGAATTCACCATTCGAAGTTATGTGTGATGCAAGTAGCACTGCTGTTGGAGCTGTTTTAGGATAGCGAAAGGACAAGATCTTTCATCCAATTCACTATGCTAGTAGAACTTTGAATGAAGCTCAATTAACATATGCTACAACAGAAAAAGAACTACTGGCGGTAGTAGTTGCCTTTGATAAATTTCGTTCTTATTTAATTGGAACAAAGGTCATTGTTCTTACTGATCATGCAGCATTAAATATCCTTTGGCAAAAAAGCATACAAGGCCTAGACAATGGATACTTTTGTTGCAAGAATTTGATATTGAAATAAAAGATAAGAAAGGAACAACAAATCAAGTGGCAGACCATTTATCTAGATTGGAAATACCACCTGTTGAGATAGTTGAAATCAGAGAAAAATTTCCAGATGAACATATTTTTTCTATCTCTGTAATTGCAAAACATGCACTTTGGTTTGCTGACATTACTAATTACATGGTAGGACATTGGATACCAAAGGAGTTTTCTTCACAACAAAAAAGGAAACTAAAGACCGATGCTAGGTATTACTTCTGGGAGAATCCTTATTTGTTTAAATTTTGTGCAGATAATATTGTGAGAAGATGTGTTCCAGAAGCAGAAATGAAAGATATTTTGAGTCATTGCCATGACGGAGCAGTTGGTGGATACCACAGTTCCACCAGAACAGCTTCCAAGATTTTAGAAGCAGAATTCTATTGGCCTACTTTGTTCAAAGATGCAAGATCATATGTGTTGACATGTGACAATGCCAAAGGGCAGGTAATATTTCAAAAAGAGATGAAATGCCTTTAAATTCCATACTCATATGTGAAATCTTTGATGTTTGCGGTATAGATTTTATGGGTCCATTTTCTTCCTCACAGTCATGTCGATACATTTTGGTAGCTATAGATTATGTCTCAAAATGGGTAGAGACAATTTCAACAGCAACGAATGATGCTAAGGTTGTGTGAAAAATCCTTAAGAGAAATATCTTCACTAGCTTCAGGACTCCTAGAGTAATAACCAGTGACCAAGGCACACACTTTATGAATAAATAAATTTCAACGTTGTTATCTCGATATGGGATCACACGAAAAATAGGCACACCCTACCATGCGCAGACCAGTGGTCAAGTTGAGGTTTCTAATACAGAATTAAAAAGAATCTTAGAAAAAATTGTTGGCACATCGCGTAATGATTGGGCTTCAATGTTAGATGATGCATTGTGGGCCTATCGAACTGCATTTAAAACACCTATTGGGACTTCACTATATAGATGGGTTTTTGGAAAAGCGTGTCAGTTACCTATTGAAATAGAGCACAAGGCTTTTTGGGCAGTGAAAATATTGAATCATGATATAACCAGTGCTGGCAAAAATAGATTGTTACAAATTGATGAGTTAGATGAATTTAGGCTGAATTCTTATGAAAATGCTCGTATGTATAAAGAGTAGGTGAAAAAGTTGTATGACAAAATAATTCGCCACAAAGATTTCAGATTGGTGCTCAAGTGCTTTGTATAATAGTCGACTGCGACTATTTTCGGGAAAGTTTAAATCCCGTTGGACTGGCCCATTTGTAATTACAAATGTTACCCCTTATGGAGCAATTGAAATTCAAAGAATCAGTGGAGGGGAGAAATTCAAGGTAAATGAGCACAGGTTGAAGTTGTATTTTGGAGGACAGTACGAAAACCAAGCTCTTGCGATTGAAATGCGGTGATGAAATAAGGAGACAGAATAAGTCGAGCCGCCGAAGCTAAACTCAGAACTACTATTTCACACCCGTAGCCACTGAGGGTGAAGCAGTGGAGCCTCATAAGCCCAATATAGATATGTTTTATCAATTACTTAACCAATTAATTTGGTTAATTGCTGTAGTAACCGCCTATCCTTTACGTAATATATTGCATAAGCATGAATTATCAGGTAGGTTGGCTAAATGGGCAATAGAGTTAAGTGAATACGAAATCACGTACCAACCTAGAACTGCTATAAAATCACAAGTGTTAGCTGATTTCGTGGCTGATTTTAGCCACGGCATGCAATTAGAAGCACAAAAAGAATTAAAGGTGCTCAATGGAGCTAATCCAGGAACTTGGACTTTATTCGCTGATGGTTCATCTAATGTAAAAGGAGCAGGTTTAGGGATTGTTTTGGTACCACTACGGGTGAAACCATTCGACAAGCTATCAAATGTCATTCAATAACTAACAATGAGGCAGAGTATGAGGCTGTGATTGCAGGTTTAGATTGGCACAGAACTTGGCAT
>NW_017677012.1:6668-35918 GCF_001879085.1 Nicotiana attenuata
CTTTGGTTGACTTCTACCCTATTTTTCGTATTTTCCATGGAGAAAGCAGATGTTGACCATACTTTTATAATTCAAATATAATATCAACGCAGTAGACGCCAATAACTAAATAAACTTACTATGGAACCTCTCCAGCAAACTATTACATACTTCAACTACTATTTCAGAATATATCCGAAATACTAACTCTAATACAACGACCAATTCATACTTTCGTTTGTTCAACTTGGATCACCTGTTCGGGCTTACAAACTTCTATTCAATATAATATAATATGAAATACCACGAAATGAATAACAGTTTCCCTTTTCTTACTTTACCTATAGTAATCTTTCCAAATGTTGTATTCTCACCGCCAAGAAGAGTACAACAAGTGAGAACAAGCAACTGCAAACCAACTTATTAACAAAATTGCACCTACAAATATATTGATATATACAGGAAACAACAAAAACAACAAAACTTCAATCCCTAACTAGGTGGTGTCGCTTATAAGAATCTTCTACATTCAACTTTTTTCATAAAAGTGGTGTTGGGGCTAGCTTAGCGCACCTCAACTACTCTATTTGGTACCTGCTACCTCCCACTACTCATCAATAGAGGTGCTGTATAACTCTACCCACCAAATCTTAGACGTATTGAAAGAAATCACTAGCATTTTATGTGTCCGCCTGTATTTGAACGCTGGTCTCCAAGGACCACGGTTCAAATTTGCGATTACAAATATATTCATCTACATAAAACAACAAACATTCAATCATGAACTAGTTGGCATCGCTTATAAGAATCCTCTATATTCGTTTTTTATAAAGGTGGTATCAGGCTAGCTTGAGTGCACCTAGTCTATTTCACTGGATACCTGTTACCTACACCGGTACAGGTACCTACCAACGCTTAGGCAGATGGGAAGAAATCACCTAACATTTATCATCTACCAAAGACCAGGGTGCACCCACTTCATGATGGCAGGAACGGAGCTAGTCTTTGAGTACGGGTTCGGCTAAACCTAAAAGCCTTGGTTTAAACCCTATATTGTCTTAAGAAATTCATTGAATATGTATAATTATTGATCGCTAGGCCATATGATATGTATAAATTATATATATATATATATATATATATATATATATTGGTATATATAGTATTAAATAAATAAATATTTTACTTTTATTTGTATAATTTTCTTTGAATATTGGTACAAATATATATTAAGTATTGCAGGGAAAGAAAAAAAAAAGAAATAGAAAGAAGAGCAAACAAAGCAGAAGCAAAGACAGAGGGCCAAGGATTACATCCTCCATCCAGGGTTGTCATCTATGAGAAGAGAAAGTTGGAGGAAATTGAGTTTAAGAATAGAGAATGGCATCCCAGACCATATCCCAGACCAAGAATGACATCCCTATGTTGGTGCTGAAGACCAAGAATCGTATCCCCAATCTGAGGATGGCATACTTGAAGTTTATGATTTTCTTTTCCTATAAAAAGAGGCATGACTTTCAGTAGTAAGGGGGGGGGGGGGGGGGCAGCGAGAGAGAAATAAGCTATTTTAGTTTACAACTTTAACATATTTTTAAGTTTTGAAAGTATAGTTTGTTTTCAGAAATAGTAATAATTTTAACCTTTTTAACTTTTCCTATTTTTCTCCATGGAGTAATTTTCTTTCAGTTGAGATAAGTGGAGAAGATTGATATATTACTTTAATGAAAATTTCTATCTTTTTATTATTCTTGAGTGAGAGTACTTCTTTGTTAATTTTTACATCAAGAGTAATGAATATATATTAGTCAACTTTATCATATCACTTATTAAATGTTATAATATTCCTTGTATTATTTTTTGCTATCGAAAGAAGCAAAAATTAAATAGGGACAATTATAGCTAGATATGTTCGTGTGATAACTTGAAGTAATTATATTTAATTACTTAAAATTCTTTATCTTGATTTCTTGAGTTTTCATTCGAAAGAAGAAAAATCAGTTAGCCAAGTTAGAGGATTTACCTAAAGCTAATCGAAAGAGGCTTTATGTTTATATGATGTGCTCATTTAAGATAAGCTATTTTCTATGTCAATACTATGAGTCTTTTGTTTTATTATGCTAATCGAAAGAGGTGAAATTAAATAAAAGATATGTGGTAGAAATATTATTTGTTAATCTAAAGAGGCAATTCATGTGTGGCATAGAAAAAAAACTTTCTAAAACTCCATTATAATCTTATGTCAAGTGGATACGCAAAATCTCAACTCCTTTAACTTACAAAATCAAAAATAATTGTTCTTGTTTTCAAGAAGATTATAAATTCAACCCTTTTCACCGAATAGACTCTCTTAAATAGTATGCTGGATAATAAGAATTTGTAGCGTAGATTCTCCAATCTCCGTGGAAGACATCATAAACTATACTATAATTTGACAAGTATGAGCGAGAAAATCACATACGTCCATAGCTCGTCAACAAGCAAATGGGGGTCATCATACTGCCGCTCCCTGATGCGCTCAATCAATGAAGACCGAGTGACCGTACAAGCTAAAACACGTCTGGGCTCAGAAACATCCAACCTCAAGAACTGATTGGCCAAGGCCTGAACATCTAATGCAAGCAGTCTCTCACTGACTGGAATGTACGCAAGGCTGCCCATACTAGCTAACTTCCTACTCAAAGCACCGGCCACCATATTGGCCTTCCCGGGATGATACAAGATGGTGATATCATTGTCTTTCAATAGCTCTAACCAACTCCTCTACCTCAAATTGAGCTCCTTTTTCTTGAACAAATACTGCAAACTCCGATGATCCGTGAACACCTCACATGGCACGCCATAAGAATAGTGCCTCCAAATCTTCAGCGCGTGAACAATGGCTGCAAGCTCTAAGTCATGACTAGGGTAGTTCTTCTCGTGAACCTTCAGCTGCCGTGCAGCATATGCAATTACCTTGCCACCCTGCATTAATACCGCACCAAGTCTAGTACGAGATGCGTCACAATATACTATATAAGGCCCTTAACCTATGGGCAACACCAAAACCGGTGTCGTATTCAAAGCAGTCTTGAGCTTTTGAAAGTTCGCCTCACACTCATCTGACCATCTAAACGGGGCACCCTTCTGGGTTAACCTGGTCAACGGGTCTGCTATAGATGAAAACCCCTCCATAGACCGACGGTAATAACCCGCCAATCCCAAGAAACTCCAGATCTCTATAGCTGAAGTGGGTCTAGGCCAGTTCTTGACTACCTCAATCTTCATAGGATCTACCTAAATACCCGCTGCTGATAAAACGTGCCCCAAGAAGGCGACTGAGCTCAACCAAAACTCGCATTTTGAAAACTTAACATATAACTGGCTGTCTCTCAAAATCTGAAGAACGATCCGAAGGTGCTGCTCATGCTCCTCTCGGCTACGGGAGTAGATCAAAATATCATCAATAAACACAATCACAAAGAAATCCAAATAAGGCTTGAACACCCAGTTCATCAAATCCATAAATGCTGCTAGAGCATTTATTAGCCCAAATGATATCACTAGAAAATAATAATGCCTGTACCGAGTCCGAAAAGCTGTCTTAGGGACATCGGATGCCCTAGTCCTCAACTGATTATAGCCAGACCTCAAATCAGTCGTTGAAAACACTTTGGCACCCTGAAGCTGATCAAATAAGTCGTCAATCCTTGGCAATGGATATTTGTTCTTGATGGTGACTTTGTTCAACTGCCGATAATCTATGCACATCCTCATCGATCCATCCTTCTTCTTTACAAACAACACGGGTGCACCCTAGGGCGAGACACTAGGTCTAATAAAGCCCTTATCAAGCAAGTCTTGCAACTGCTCCTTCAATTCTTTCAACTCTGGTGGGGCCATGCAGTATGGCGGAATGGAAATGGGCTGAGTGCCTGGAGCCAAGTCGATACAGAAGTCGATATCTCTGCCAGGTGGCATCCCTGGAAGGTCTGCAGGAAACACCTCTGGGAACTCACGAACAACTGGCACAGAATACATAGAAGGAACCTCCGCACTGGAATCGCGAACATAAGCCAAATAAGCTAGACACCCCTTCTCGACCATATGCGGAGCCTTCACATAAGAGATAAACCTGCTGGTAGAATGGTGTCACGACCCAAAACCCGACCTGTCGTGATGGCGCCAATCGTGAAACTAGGCCAGCCTCAACTCAACAATCAACCCGATAATAATACGTTTGAAAACATTTATGGAAGCTTCTAACAGTTAAAAGAACTATTTGAAACATAAGAAATTCCAAGAATAAATACAATCCAGCCCAAAACCGGGGTGTTACTGAGTGCATGAACGTCTAAGGGAAAATATATAGTCTCATATAATGTCTAAGGGAACAACTGAAATACAACTAGAAAGTAAGGTGGAGAGCCAAGGCCTGCGAACGCCGTGCAGGTACCTCCATAATCTTCTAAGTCAGAAGCCTCGATCAAACATCCGTCACTGGATCTAAGGTGCTGAATCTGCACACGAGGTGCAGGGTGTAACGTGAGTACACCAACTCAGTAAGTAACAAGTCCAATCTTTGGACTGATAGGTAGTGACGGACTCAACCTCCTCAAGGATAACAGAAATAATGTACAAAAACATAGGCATGCTTTCAGTTAAATAAACAGCTCAAACAGTAAAACAGAGCAAGCATGAACAAGGTAAAGGAGTGTAACTCTGCTACATCTACATGTCAATGCACATGCTGTATGAAATGCACCATGCTGAGTGCCTCATGTGCCCACAACCTCAAATGCTCGTCCTCTCAGTACTGTATATGGCTCATACGGCCCAGGGAAGATCCATCCCGGAATATATACATCTCTGACAGCAATCACTCAGTACTAAGGAAGGCCATTCCAGACTACAGAGAAGATCCATCTCCAGATAATACCAATAACAAACTCACAACCACTCGGTACTGTATATGCCTCACAAGGCCTAGGGAAAATCCATCCCGGAATATATACACATCACTAACAACAGTCATCCAGTACTGAGGAAGGCCATTCCAGCCTATGGAGAAGATCTATCTCCAAATATAAATACTTCGGACAAGATCCATGTCCAGGGAAGATCCATCCCTCAATATCATCAACTGCGCTCACTGGGGGTGTAAAGTCTCCGGAGGGGCTTCTCTCATTAGCCCATATGCTATAACAAAGCCAACGATGGCTTGTTCAATATCTCGCTACGGCGTGCAGTCCGATCCCATACTGTCACTCAATATCAGGCTCTCGGCCTCATTCAGTCATCACTCTCCAGTCTCACACACACGTGCTCAAAATGTCATGATACTAGCCCGAACAATGATATGATGTATCAAATAACAATAATCGAGACTGAGGCATGATATAATATGCATGAACAGGACTGAGTACAGAATATCAATGAAGCTAATGATATGACAGCAAGAAACGACCTCTCGGGTCTCAACAGTATTGGCGTGAAGCCTTAACATGATAATTAGCATGATTTGCAGCTCATTAACTTAATCACATAATTACAACACAGATATCAGCAAGAAAGAGTCACTAAGCGGTGCCATGGAATGATCCAGGCCGCAATTCTCGCGGTGCACGCCCACACGCCCGTCACTTGGCGTTTGTGTCACCTCAATAGTAATCATAGAACACATAGTTCGGGGCGAACCCTCAGAACCAAGTTTGGAAGCGTTACTTACCTCAAGCCAAGCCAAACTCTAGCCCGCGACGCCTTTTCCTCTCGATTCGGCCTCCAAATTCCCCGAATCTAACCCAAATCAGAACCATAACATCAATATGTGCTAAGGGAACAAAACCCACGCGAAAATAATCAAATTACATCACAAATCCCGAAATTGGTCAAACCCGACCCCCGGGCCCACACCTCTGATTCCGATAAAATTCACAAAACTAGAATCCTTACACTCTCACGAGTTCATACCATCAAATACACCAAAAATCCGACCACAAACGACCCCTCGAATCCCTAATCAAAGTCTCCAATTTCCAAGCCCTAATCTCCCAACTTTCTTCCTTAATCTCCACTAATACCATGATTAAACAATGGAAAAATAGCCATAAACACAAGTAATAAGGCTTAAGAAACTTACCCAACTGAAACCCTTCATTTTTCTTGAAAGACCACTGCCCTAGCTTTCTTCCCGTCTTCAAAAATGGTGGAACTTAGCAAAAATTCGCGAAGGCTTCTATTTATATGATCTGCTCAGCGATACCGCATCTACGGTCCAATTCCCGCACCTGCTGGACCGCTTCTACGCACAACCAACCGCTTCTGCGGTTTTTCATTTAATCCCCTTTTTCGCATCTACGGGCTCGCAGGTGCGACACACCTTCCGCATCTACGGCTTCTACCTTCTTCGCCTGTGGCCGCATCTGCGGCTTGATCTTGCTTCTGCGGTCAACGCACCTGCGGCCCCCTAACCGTAGGTGCGGTTATGACAGTAAATCAACACCAAAATACCAAATCACCCTCGGATTCAAGCCTAAGGATTCCAAAACTTCCGAATTCCGCTTTTGATCAAAAAGCCTATCAAATCTCGTCCAAATGACCTAAAATTTTGCACACACGTCACAAATGACACGACAGACCTACTGCAACTTCCGGAATTCCATTCCGTCCCCGATATCGAAATTTTCGCTACCAACCGGAAGGCGCCAAAATTTAAATTTCGCCAATTCAATCCTAAATCTACCACGGACCTCCAATTTACATTCCGAACACGCTCCTAAGTCCCAAATCATCTCACGAAGCTATCCGAATCATAAAAACCAAAATTCCGAGATCGTTTACTCACAAGTCAACTTCCGGTTGACTTTTCCAACTAAATGGCCAACTTAAGAGACTAAGTGTATGCTTCCTCCATAAAACTACTCTGAACTCGAACCAACTAACCCGATGCCACATAATACAGCTGAACAAGACATAAAGACGTAGAAATGGGGGAAACGGGGCTGAAATTCATAAAATGACCGGCCTGGTCGTTACACAATACACAAAAGCAGCCGCCGCCCGTTTCCACCGAGATTCGCCGGAAATCAACCACCCCATCTTCAGCCATTACCCCTGGATTCCCCATCTCTTTAAACTCCACAGAATAGAAACACAGACACAACAGCTGGAGATCTTTTTCAACACTTAACACACCCTAAAAAAAAAGGCTAGACCTAAGGGACCTCACAGGAGCAGACCTTTCCTCTCCATCTTCAACTTTAAGACCCTTGAACACGCCTGGATCTTCTTCTCAAACACTCATCTCCAATACCTCTCCTCCCTAACATCACAACCGGAAACCAGCCAGAAAACACTCCCCAAAAATAGCTCCCAAAAGACACCAAAGCAGCTGTAACTCCACAAGTCGTCGCTACTGCTTCAGCTGTATAATCATCGTGAAAACCAGTTCACAAACACCTTAATTAATCACCGTAAACAGCCGCCTTTTACCCTCGAAGATCAGCAGTGGACCACCGCTCCAAGAACCGCCCTGAACCATCGCAAACAACAAACAACTACAAAACGTAGCGAGAGGTTCCGGTATAGAGGCCGTTGAGGTTTTGAGTTGCCGGTTCCGTCCGGATTCGCTGGCGAAAGCTCCGGTCAAGAATCGTCGAGTTGTTTAACCTCTTGTAATTACAATTTGGTTGATTTATACCAAATGTCCGTTCTCGCGTCTTCTTGACTGATTATTTTGCCCATTTACATTGTTATTTGTTAGTGTAATTATCGGTAGTAGTTCGTTTTATTGATGTTTGGATTGTTGATGAATTGCTAAAGCACTGCTGAGATGAGGACATACAGTCGAAACGTAGGTGTCATACAAAATTTATTCTGCCATCCAAAATATTGATTTTACATGTAACTTAAAGCAAATAAACTTATATAATAAGGATACTTCCATCACTCACATTAGGGAATTAGCGAAGAAGAGGCAATCTAATGTTATGAATGTTATGAATGTACACTGTCTTGGATGCCTGATGCTGGCTTTGTACGAGAGTTTAAAGTTGGTTTAGAGGTGTTTTGGTATTGGTTTGAACAATGAATTTGGATTGGAGGAGATTAACAAGAATTAAAAAGTATCTTTGGGGTTATATGTTTAGTAGCCACATTGAACGTGATAGGAGCTTTAGGCACGCTCTTAATTAATCAAATTACCGCGATTATGTATACGTTCGCATAACATAATTACGATTTTCAATGTTAAAACCAAGGTACGCGTTCACGCGACTTTGGCAACATAACCTCTAGCGAGTGTAAAATTTGTTTATCAAGTATGCGTTGTTCTATGATGTACATACATTTGTGTAGTAGTGTGCTATTGTTTTCTTTCAGAAGAATCATGAAAACTAGAATTGTAGCGATGGTGTGCTTATCTTGTTTGGGGTTTGATGTCATAGTAAAGTTCTGCCAATTCACTGTATGCCATTTATGCTGTCTCCTTTTCCGTTGATTCAGTGATTGAATTTCCAAGGATTGTTGGTTTGTTAATGGGTCATGGGAATTTTGTGCTTTGGTTTTTGGCTGACCATATGTTTGGGTTTAAGGTCTATTGGAATTTGAAAATAGTCATCACTGTCAATCTTTCTCAGTAGGATATGTTTCTCGTATTAACTATTTGAGAGCTTGGGCATTTTTTGATGGAGTTGGTTTTAAGTAGGCTTTGAGCATGATATTAAGGATATTATGTGGTCTCTGGCCTGTGACTTAGAGAGGAATATTGAGCTTGGAGATGAATAACTGTTGACATAGAATCAGCATTTTTGTTCCCCTTTTTTTTTCTTGATTTTGTTTTGGCTACTTAACAAGTGAACAAGATCTTATTTTTATTTGGTTATTATACTAAAGTTAGTAATTAACAGGAAATAAGAGTTACAATTGTTCTTGATTTAAGATCTCTCCTTTTCTCCCACTTCTTCTGATTTAATTGTTAATTAGATGCCTATCTTCTCAATTTACTTGCGCAATTATCCTAGAGGAAATAGCATGTTATTTCATTCTTGCTGATTAAGGACAAAAGCTACCTTAGGAGTATTTTCATTCCCAATTTTGCTTTGATTTCGTGAATAAATACAGCTGCCCACTTTTTCCATAATAGATAAATGTCTCGTAATTTTAAAGTTAGAGTAGTAGAAGTTATAAATATTTCTACATGTAGATAACTTGTCAATACTCCAAATAACCAAAATATTTCTAGATTTCCATGCAACTCCATTTCCGTAATATTTGCCTTAGCAATAAACTCAAAATTTAGCAAGAATAATGAACACCGCTAGAGTGCTTTAGGCACGTTTTAAATTTCTTATTGTGATTACGTATACGTTTGCGTAACGTAATTATGGTTTTTTCTAAACTTAAAACTAAGGTACACGTTGGCGTGACTTTGGCCAAATAATCTTAGTAATAATAAAGTGTCATTAATTGTGTATACGTACGCGTGACATGATTTTTTGCGCACCAAACAAAATGAGTACACGTACGCGTGACTCGTTTCAAGGTAATTTCATAACAAAGTGATGAAGAGCGGTAAAGGGGGTAGATGCACATAGGCTCAAAAATAAGTAATTAGACAATTTAACAAGCCAGGTATGATTAAAGCGACCGTGCTAAAATCACGGAACCCGAGAATGCCTAACACCTTCTCCCGGGTTAACAGAATTCCTTACCCGATTTTCTGTGTTCGCGGACTGTAAAACAGAGTCAAACTTCCTCGATTTGAGATTTTAAACCGGTGACTTGGGATACCATAAATTATCCCAAGTGGCGACTCTGAATTTAAATAAATCCCGTTTCGATTATTGTCACTTTAATTGGAAAAACTCCCTTATATACCCTTTCGGGTAAAAAATGAGGTGTGACAATCGCAAATGCGACGAATACTTCGCAAATGCGAACTTGTATGGCCCAGCTCCTCTTCGCATTTATGATGAGAAGCTTGCAAATGCGGACCTCTCAGAGGTCGCAATTGCGATGCCTGATCTCGCAATTGCAACATCAGAGGCCTACAGGATGATCAGTTACACCAGCAAATTTTTCCAAGTTTAAATCATTCCGTAGCCTATCCGAAACTCACCCGAGCCCTCAGGGCTCCAAACCAAACATGCACACAAGTCTAAATATATCATACGAGCTTGCTCACGCGATCAAATCACCAAAATAACACCTATAACTACGAATTTAGCACCAAATCAATTGAAATTCTCAAGAACACTTTGAAATTTCTATTTTCTCAACCGGACGTCCGAATCACGTCAAACCAATTCCGTTTTCATCAAATTTCACAGATAAGTCATAAATGTGATGTTGGACTTATACCGGATTTCGAAACCAAAATATGGACCCGATATCCAAAAATTCAACTATGGGTCAAACCTTTCAAATTCATTAAGTCTTTAACTTTCAAATTTCGTCAAAGTCCGATATTTCGGGCTAGGGACTTCCGATTTCAATTTCGGGCATACGTCCAAGTCCCAAATTACGATACGCACCCATCGGGGCCGTCAAAGTACGAATCTGGATCCGTTTACCAAAATGTTGACCGAAGTCAACTCAAATGAAGTTTTTTAGGGAAAACTTCTTATTTTCATCAACTTTTGACATAAAATCTTTCCGAAAACATGCCCGGACTGCGGACACAAAACGAGGAGGGTGAAAATGAGATTCTTAAGGCTTAAAATTACAGAATTGAGTTCTAAACACAATATGACATTTCGGGTCATCACATATTATTCTGAGTACTAGATAGTAAGATTCCTTGACCTGGCTGATTCTTAATGTAGTTGACAATTCTCAAAGTTGCTTCCATATGTGATTTTTTGGGCTGTTGAAGAAATTGACTAAGTGTTTGAACTCCAAAAGCTATGTCAGGTCTAGTTACAGTTAGGTATAAGTGTTTTCCTATCACTCTCTGATAGGAAGTTTGATCAACCAATGTATCAATGTCTTCCGCGTAGTCTGTTTGTCCAACATGGTCATGATACTATTTTGAAGTTAGTTTGACATTATTGTCAATAGGAGTTACTGCTGGTTTTGCTGCAGCAAGTCCAACCTCTGAAATTAACTCCAGGGCATATTTCCTTTGATGCATAGTGATTCCTTGATGTGATCTAGCAAACTGAATACCTAGAAAATATTTAAACTTCCTTAGGTCTTTCATTTTGAAGGCATTCTACAGTGATGTTTTTGTTTCCGCAATAAGTTGTAGATTGTCTCTTGTGATTATCAAGTGATCCACATACACTAAAATTATAGTAATTCCTTCAGCAGTCTGCTTAATGAATAATGAATGATCAAATTGACTTTGTTTGAAGTTGAATTTCAGTAGAGCCTCACACAGTTTTGTATTCCATTGTCTAGAAACTTGTTTAAGCCCATGCATGGATTTAATGAGCCTGCACACTTTATTCTCTCCCTGGCTTTTAAATTCCTGAGGCAGCTCCATATAGATTTCATTAAATAAGTCACCTTGAAGGAAAACATTATACACATCCATTTGGTGTGTATGCCATTTATTTAAAGCTGCAATACTTAAGATAGTTCTCACTATAACCATTTTTACCACTGGTGAGAATGTTTCTTGGTAATCAATCTCTTCTTTTTTTCTATATCCTTTAGCTACTAGTCTAGCTTTAAACCTCTCAACATCACCTGAAGCTTTGTATTTGATTCTGTAAATCCACTTGCAGCCAATATGTTTCTTACCTTC
The DNA here is from genome assembly GCF_001879085.1 of Nicotiana attenuata. Lineage (NCBI taxonomy): Eukaryota > Viridiplantae > Streptophyta > Magnoliopsida > Solanales > Solanaceae > Nicotiana > Nicotiana attenuata. The sequence continues at coordinate 18,373 of NW_017677012.1, forward strand.
TGATAGTGTTACAATATCCCATGTATGATTGTGTCAAGGGCTTTTATCTCTTCATTCATAGCTTCTATCCATTTGCGATCTAGGGTAGCATCAGAGCGATTGGTAGGTTCATCAATTGAGGAAGTTGCAGCTGCATATGCTTGATATTTATGAGATAGTTTGTCATAAATGATATATTGATCTAGTGCATAGGGCACATTTTAATGGATATTTAAAGATACAAAATCTTTCATCCGGACAGGAGGATTCTTACCTCTACAGGACTTTTTAAGCTCAGGTTGCTGTTGATTCTGAGCTTCTGTATATGTTTGAGAAGGCTCAGGTTGCTGCTGATTTTGAGCTTTTGTAGTTATTTGAGTAGGCTCTTCATGAATAATATGATCATTTACTTCAGTATACACGTAGTCTGCTGATATGTCTGAATAATTTTCTTCTCTTATGTCTTGATTTGCATCGGATTCTGCTCTTTAAATTCTATTTGACTGACTATTGCTTGTGGTAATTTTTGATCTTATTTCAAAAGATGTTTCATTGTTATCAAACAATACTCCTATTTTTGATGCGTTATCCACAAACACAGGGTTTGAAATACATTCTTTATTGGCAAATGGAAATATATCTTCTCCAAAAGTAACATCTCTGCTAACAAAGAAGGTTTGATTAGAGAGATCATATTAGATATAACCTTTTTGGATTTTTGAATAGCCCATATGGACAGATAGTTTTTCTCTAAGCATTAACTTTTCACGCTTTTGTACAACTTTTGCAAAGCATAGACAACCTAACACTCTAAGGTGTTGTATAGAAGGTTTTCTTTTATGTAGCTTCTCATATGGAGACATATTTCCAATAACTGATATAGGTAGTCTATTTATCAGATAAACTGCAGCCAATGTGCAATATCCACAGAACTTAATAGGTATTTGATCTTGAAATCTGATAGCTCTTGTAACTTCTAGTATATATCTGTGCTTCCTCTCAGTAACTCCATTTTGCTGACGGGTATATGCACAAGTTCTTTGGTGTATAACACCCAAGGTTCTGAATAGGTTTTCATATACAGAGTTTAAAATTGAGTTTTGACATAGTTAAAGAAGTGCTGAATTGATACACACACATCAGACTTTTTCATTAGCAGGAACACCGATGTCATTATAAAAAAATCATCTACAATAGTCAAGAAAGTATCCGTTTCCATCCAAAATAGCTATTTTATATGCCCCCCCCCCCCAAATCTACATGTATTAGATCAAAACAACATTTACTCTGAATACTACTTGTATGAAAGGGCGGTCTAGTCTGCTTGGCACAAGGACAAACTGTGCACTTATTTATTCTACTCTTGATCGTTTCTAAATCTACTGGAATCGACTTCTTTAAAACTTGTGTAAATACATGACCACATCTTCTATGCCACAGTACTATATCTGATTTTTCAGCTTCAAGTGTCTCATTACTTCTTGCAGTTAGTGCCTCCATTTTCTCCTTTTCTCTTGTATCGGTATATAGTAGGTAAAGTCCACCATCTTCCTTACCAATCCTCTTCATCTTCCCAGTGAAGATGTCACGACCCCAAATCGGAACCAGTCGTGATGGCGCCTCTTGTGAAACAAGGCCAACCGACACAAACCCCCAAAACCAATTAACAGTTATAATAATCCATAATCATGTCATTAATAGGCGATAAATCCCAAAATAGAGTGAAATAAAACAACTGCGAAACAAACACAGCCCGACATCGGGGTGTCACTAGTCATGAGCATCTAAAATCCGTCTAAGAGTATGAAAAGACAACATAGTCTAATACAAAGCTAGAACAAACGAAATAAAAGTAGGAAGGAGAAATACTGGGCTGCGAACGCCGAGCAGCTACCTAGTCAATCTCCGAACAAGCTTGCTGGAAGCAAATCAGCTTTCGCTGGCGTGACCCGAGACTCCTGAATCTGCACACAGGGGTGCAGGGAGTAATGTGAGTACGCCAACTCAGTAAGTGATAAAAGTAAAGGCAGCTGAGCGATAAGAAAACACGTAAATACACAGCAAAATGCTACAACGAGGCAGGGTAAAACCAGCACAATACAGTAAAACAGTGAAAACTCATAAAAACTTCTTGGTTCAGTAAAACCTCTTTAAAACATCTTTCAGCAGTTCAAATAAGTGAATGAAAACTGGTATAAAAGATAGAAACACAAATCAGCCCCTCGGGCAAAATACCAACAGAAACCAGCCCCTCGGGCTATCTCACAGTCACTCGTATCAGCCCCTCGGGCAATATCATAGAACATCATCAGCCCCTCGGGCTATATCATATCACAAACTGGATACTCGCGCTCACTGGTGGTGTACAGACTCCGGAAGGGGCCTCTTACGGCCCAAGCACAATAATAAGCCATCTCGTGGCATAATCAGCAGGTTCTCGGCCTCATATTAATCACAAGACACCTTGTGGCATAATAAATCTGGCCCTTGACCTCTCATATATCACAATCAGTACCACATGCTGCGGCGCGCAGCCCGATCCCATAGTATCCTCGCAACACAGGCCCTCGGCCTTACTCAATCAGAATCTCACAAGCCACACGGGCAACAGTAAAACATGATGCTAAGCCCAAAATATCATTTAAAACATCAAAAACGAGTAAAGATGGCTGAGTTGTGAAAACAGTAGAATATAGCATGACTGAATACAAATACTAAGTCAAAACAGTGAGGAATAATAGTAAAAATTCTGACACGAGGCCCGAATATGGCATTAGCCCAAAACATGATGATAGCAAACAGTTTTCAATCAAATACGTAGATAAACAGTCATAAGGGACGGACTAAGTCACAATCCCCAATGGGTGCACGACCCCACGCTCGTCATCTAGCGTGTATGTCACCTCAAAGTAGCACAACGATGTGAAATTCGGGGTTTCATACCCTCAGGACAATATTTACAATAATTACTTACCTCTATCCGGTCCAATCTCTAGCCCGCGATGCCTTTGCCTCGCGTATCGGCCTCAACTCGTGTGGAATCTAACCAAAATCAGAATCATGACGTCAAAATATGCTAAGGGCACGAAACCCATGCACAAATAATCAAATTATGACACGAATCCCGAAATTAACCAACCCGACCCCCGGGCCCACGTCTCGAAATCCGACAAAATTAACATCAATGGAATCCTTACCTTCCCACGAGTTCATGCATATGAAATGTACCAAAATCCAACCACAAATGACCCCTCAAATCCCAAATTCTAGGTCTCCAATTCCAAGCCCTAGTTTCTTCAATATTTACCCACAAATTTCCATAAATTTCAAGCCTAATCAATGAAATAACACCATAGGAACGAGTTTTAGGTTCAAAATTCTTACCTCAATGAAGTTCCCTCTGATTCCCTCTTCAAAATCTCCCAAAAAGTTCCAAAAACCGTTTTAAAATGTAAAGAAAGTCTGAAAATCGCGAAGGATGAAATATATACTTTCTGACCCAGGGATTCCGCACCTGCGGTCCATTTTCCGCTTCTGCGGAACCGCTTCTATGGTCTAACCCACCGTACCTGCGGTTTTCACTTGAACGTCTGGGACCGCACCTTTGATCGAGCACCCGCACCTGCGATACTGCAGGTGCGCTCAACCAGCCGCTTCTACGGTTCCAGCTCCCATGGCCAAATTCTGCATCTGCGACCCACTGGGCGCTTTTGCGAGCCCGCACCTGCGGTCCTCTAGCTGCAGGTGCGGTTATGACAGTAAACTCAACTGCTGCCAACTCCAAATTCCTAACTCTCCGTCAATCATCCGAACTCACCCCGAGGCCCCCGGGACCTCCACTAAAAGCACAAACCAGTCACATACCATTATCCAAACCTATACCAATTCTCAAAACACCTCAAACAATATCGATCAACCAAATCACATCGGATTCAAGCCTAAGGTTCCAAAAATCTTCCGAATTACGCTTTTGATCAAAAAGTCTATCACACCACGTCCGAATGACCTGAAATTTTGCACACACATCCCAAATGACTCAACAGACCTACTGCAACTCCCGGAATTCCATTCCGACCCCTATATCAAAATCTCACCTATCAACCTGAAAACGCTAATAATCCATTTTTGCCAATTCAAGCCTAACGCTATTCCGAACCTCCAAAACACATTCCGATCAAACTCCTAAGTCCCAAATCACCTCCCGAAGCTATCCGAATCATCGAAATTCACATCCGAGCCCTTTGTTACATAAGTCAACATCCGGTTGACTTTTCCAACTTAAGCTTACTCAAAAGAGACTAAGTGTCTCAAACCTTACCAAAACCATTCCGGATTCGAACCGACTAACCCGATACCACATAATACGGATAAACAAAGCATAATAAAGCAGAAATAGGGAAAATGGAGCGGTAACCCATGAAACGACCGGCCGGATCGTCACATCTTCCCCCTCTTAAACAAATGTTCGTCCTTGAACGGGTCAAGAAACATACCTGAAGCCTCAAATAGGTGAGGATATCTGCTCCGCATCTCCCGCTTAGTCTCCCAGGTAGCCTCCTCTACGGGCCGACCTCTCCACTGCACTTTCACTGAAGCTATATCCTTTGACCTCAACTTTCGAACCTGACGCTCCAAAATGGCTATTGGCTCCACCTCATAAGTCAAATCTCCCTCTAACTGAACCGAGCTAAAATCCAATACATGAGACGGATCGCCAATATACTTCCGAAGCATAGAAACATGAAATACCGGATGCACACTCGACAAGCTGGGTGGCAAGGCAAGCTCATAAGCCACCTCCCCAATCCTCCGAAGTAGCTCAAAAGGGCCAATGAACCGAGGACTCAATTTACCTTTCTTCCCAAACCTCATAACACCCTTCATGGGTGAAACCTTCAACAGAACCTTCTCACCAACCATGTAGGACACATTCCGAACCTCCCTGTCAGCATAACACTTTTGTCTCGACTGTGCTGTACGAAGCCTCTCCTGAATCACCTTCACCTTGTCTAAAGCATCCTGCACTAAGTCTGTACCCAATAGCCTAGCCTCGCCTGGCTCAAACCAACCAACCGGAGATCTACACCGTCTCCCATACAAAGCCTCATATGGAGCCATCTGAATACTCGACTGGTAACTGTTGTTATAAGCAAACACCGCGAGCGGCAGAAACTGATCCCATGACCCTCAAAATCAATGACACAAGCGCGCAACATGTCCTCCAATATCTGAATAGTGCGCTCGGACTGCCCATCCGTTTGAAGGTGAAAAGTTGTGCTCAACTCAACCTGAGTACCCAACTCTCGGTGTACCGACCTCCAAAACTATGAAGTAAACTGAGTACCTCTATCTGAAATGATAGAAACTGGGACACCATGCAGACGAACAATCTCCTGGATATATATCTCTGCCAACTGCTCTGAAGAATAGGTAGTACTCACAGGAATGAAGTGCGCGGACTTGGTAAGCCGATCCACAATCACCCAGATGGCATCAAACTTCTTCAAAGTCCGTGGGAGCCCAACTACAAAGTCCATGGTGATCCGCTCCCACTTCCACTCTGGAATATCCATCCGCTGAAGCAAGCCACCCGGTCTCTGATGCTCATATTTCACCTGCTGACAATTGAGACACCGAGCTACAAATCCTACAATGTCCTTCTTCATTCTCCTCCACCAATAATGCTTTCTCAGATCCTGATACATCCTCGCGGCACCCGGATGAATAGAATACCGCGAGCTATGAGCCTCCTCTAGGATCAACTCCCGAAGACCATCCACATTAGGCACGCATATCCGGCCCTGCATCCTCAATACCCCATCATCACCAATGGTCACATCTCTGGCATCGTCGTGCTGAACCCTGTCCTTAAGGACAAGCAAATGAGGATCATCATACTGGCGCTCTCTGATGCGATCAAATAAGGAAGACTGCAAAATCACACTAGCTAATACCCGACTGGGTTCCGAAATATCCAACCTCACGAACCGATTGGCCAAGGCCTGAACATCAACTGCAAGGGGTCTTTCCCCAATAGGAATATATGCTAAACTCCCCATACTCACCGCCTTCTGGCTCAAAGCATCGGCCACCATATTAGCCTTCCCCGGATGGTACAGAATAGTAATATCATAATCCTTTAGCAGCTCCAACCATCTCCGCTGCCTCAAATTGAGATCCTTCTGCTTGAACAAGTGCTGGAGGCTACGATGATCAGTGAATACCTCGCAAGACACCCCATACATATAATGCCTCCTAATCTTCAATGCGTGAACAAGGGCAGCCAACTCCAAATTATGAACATGGTAGTTCTTCTCATGGGGCTTCAACTGACGAGATCCATAAGCAATAACTCTACCCTCATGCATCAATACACATCCAATACCCACTCTCGAAACATCACAATACATTGTATATGAACATGAAGTTGATGGCAGAACTAACACTAGAGCTGTGGTCAAGGCAGTCTTGAGCTTCTGAAAGCTCGCCTCACACTCATCCGACCACTGAAATGGAGCACCCTTCTGAGTCAACTTGGTCAAGGGCGATGCGATAGACGAAAATCCCTGAACAAACTGGCAGTAATAACCCGCCAAACCAAGGAAGCTGCGAATCTATGTGGCTGAGGACGGTCTGGGCCAACTCTGAACTACTTCTATCTTCTTTGGATCAACCTGAATACCCTCGCTGGACACCACGTGCCCCAAGAAAGCCACTGAACTAAGACAAAACTCACATTTGGAGAACTTGCATAAAGCTTCTCCTCCCTCAATCTCTACAACACCACTCTCAAATGCTCTCCGTGCTCCTCCTGACAACGCGAGTATACCAGATTATCATCAATGAAAACAATAATGAACGAGTCGAGGTAAGGCCGGAACACGCTGTTCATCGAAAGCATGAACGCTGCTGGGGCATTGGTCAGCCCAAAAGACATCACAAGGAACTCATAGTGACCATATCGGGTCCTGAAAGCTGTCTTGAGAATATCTGAGTCCCTAATCTTTAGCTGGTGATACCCAGAATGAAGATCAATTTGGAGAACACTCTCGCTCCATGAAGCTGGTCGAACAAATCATCAATGCGAGGCAGGGGATACTTGTTCTTAAAATTGTGACCTTGTTCAACTGCCTGTAATCAATGCACATCCTCATGGTGCCATCCTTCTTCTTCACGAACAAAACAGGTGCACCCCATGGCGAAACACTAGGACGAATGAACCCCTTATCGAGGAGCTCCTGAAGCTGCTCCTTCAACTCCTTCAACTCCGCTTGTGCCATACGATACAGTAGAATAGAAATATGCTGAGTGCCCGGCACCAGATCAATACCAAAATCGATATCCCTGTCCGGTGGCATGCCCGACACGTCTAGAGGAAATACATCTGGAAAATCTCTCACAACTGGAACAGAATCAATGCTGGGAATCTCTGCACTTACATCCCTCACAAATGCTAAGTATGAAAGACAACCTTTCCCAACCATATGCTGGGCCTTCAAGAATGAGATTACCCTGCTGGGAACATAATCAGACAGACCTCGCCACTCAATCCGTGGCACACCCAGCATAGCTAACGTCACTGTCTTGGCATGACAGTCCAAAATGGCCCGGCACGGAGATAACCAATCCATGCCCAATATCACATCGAAGTCTACCATACATAACAACAGAAGATCCACTCGGGTCTCCAGACCCCCAGTAGACACAACACACGACCAGTACACACGGTTTACTACAACAGTATCGCCCACCGGAGTAGAGACATGAACAGAACAAACGAGAGACTCGCAGGGCGTATCCAAATAATGGGAAAAATAAGATGACACATAAGAGAATGTAGAGCTAGGATCAAATAACATAGAGGCATATCTGCGGCAGACTGAGATAATACCTGTAATCACCGCATCTGAAGCAACAACATCAGGTCTAGCTGGAAGTGCATAGAAATAGGCCTGACCACCACCGAATCGACCTCCCTCTCTTGGACGACCCCTAGATGACTGTCCTCCACCCCCAGCTGGCTGGGTGGATAGTGAAGTAACTGGTGCCGAAGTCGATGGCTGACCCCTCTGCTGAGATGAATCCCCAAGGCGACGAGGACACTGCCTCCACATATGTCCCAACTCCCCACACTTATATCAACTCCCTGGTGCCGGAGACGGGGACTGAAGGGGACCTCTTTCACCAGAATGACTAGCAGACGCACCTAGCGCAGAAGAGTCATGAACTGATGGAGCACGGGACGAACCCTGGGCTGGAAGGGCGCTGAGTGAGGAATGACCCTGCTGAGAACCGTGAGAACCATGGCCCGATGATGCCCCACGATAACCTGGGCGAGCTGACTGAACATGCCTGAATGGGCGGCCTCTGCCGTGCTGAAACTGACCTCTCGAAGGAGCACCCCCAAAACTACCAGATCCTCGAGGCCTCTTGGCCTCCCTCTCCTCTCGCTCCTGGCAACGAACTAACTCAATCTCACGAGCGATATCAACAACCTCCTCAAACATAGCACCTGACACCTTCTCCCTGGTCATGAGAATCCGAAGATGATATGTGAGGCCATCAACGAACCTCCTGATCCTCTCTCTCTCTCCGTAGCAACCAACCAAATAGGACGAGCTAACTCGGAGAACCTCATCTCGTATTGTGTAACAGTCATATCCCCCTGTCGCAACTGCTCGAACTGCCTACACAGCTCCTCCCTGCGGGACTGTGGCACATACTTCTCTAAAAAGAGAGCGGAGAACTACTACCAAGTAAGAGGCGCCGCACCAGCAGGCCTACACCTCTCATATGCCTCCCACCAAGTGAAGGCAGCTCCCGTAAACTGAAAAGTCGTGAATGCGACCCCACTGGTCTCCAGAATACCCGCGGTGCGAAGAATCCTCTGACATCTATCCAAGAAATCCTGGGCATCCTCGCCCTCTGCACCACTGAAAGTAGGAGGCTGGAGCCTGCCAAACCTCTCCAATCTGCGCTACTCGTCCTCTGGCATAACTGGAGCTACATAACCCTGAGCAGCTGCCACCGGCTAAGCTAGTGGTGCCTCCGGTGTCTGCAATCCCCGAACAACCTGATCGGGTGTGCGGGCGGCAGGAGTCTGAGTGCCTCCCCCGGCCTGAGAAGTGGCTGCGGTAGTAGAAACTGCGACCGTCTGAGCAAGACTCGTACACGGGGTCAAAATCTAGGCCAAGGTCTCCTGAAGACCTGGAATCACAATGGGCACAGTTGGTGCCTGAGCTGGTGCTGCTGGAGCGTCCACAACCGGGACCTGATCCTCAACTAGGGCGGCTGGTGGATCTGCAGGTGCCGCCCTAGCTGCTGTGCGGGCTACACCTCTGCCCCTACCACGGCCTCGACCGCGTCCTCAGCCTCTAGTGGCCCCAGCTGGTGGTACTGGTGGTCGTCCATCCTGACCTGTCGCTCGTGTCCTCACCATCTGTGAGAGAATAGAATAATAGAAGTTTAGTACTCGGATCAACAGATTCGCACGACAAGAATTTCAAGAATATGAAGTTTCCTAAAGGTTCTGCAGCCTCCCGAGGATAAATACATACATCTCCGTACCGATCCGCGAGACTCTACTAAACCTGCTCATGACTCGTGAGACCTATGTAACCTAGGCTCTGATACCAACTTGTCACGACCCCGAACCGAAACCAGTTGTGATGGCGCCTCTCGTGAAAGAAGGCTAGCCGACACAAACCCCCAAAACTAATTAACAGCGATAATAATCCACAATCAAGTTATTAATAGGTGATAAATCCCAAAATAGAGTGAAATAAAACAACTGTGAAAACAAACACAGCCCGGCATCGGGGTGTCACCAGTCATGAGCATCTAAAATCTGTCTAAGAGTATGAAAAGACAACATAGTCTAATACGAAGCTAGAACAAACGAAATAAAAGTAGGAAGGAGAAACACTGGGCTGCGAACGCCGAGCAGCTACCTAGTCAATCTCCGAACAAGCCTGCTGGAAGCAAATCAGCTCTCGCTAGCGTGACCCGAGACTCCTGAATCTGCACATAGGGGTGCAGGGAGTAATATGAGTACGCCAACTCAGTAAGTAATAAAAGTAAAGGCAGCTGAGCGATAAGAAAACACGTAAATACACAGCAAAATGCTACAACGAGGCAGGGTAAAACCAACACAATACAGTAAAACAGTGAAAACTCATAAAAACTTCTTGGTTCAGTAAAACCTCTTTAAAACATCTTTCAGCAGTTCAAATAAGTGAATGAAAACTGGTATAAAAGATAGAAACACAAATCAGCCCCTCGGGCAAAATACCAACAGAAACCAGCCCCTCGGGCTATCTCACAATCACCCGTATCAGCCCCTCGGGCAATATCATAGAACATCATCAGCCCCTCGGGCTATATCATGTCACAAACTAGATACTCGCGCTCACTGGGGGTGTACAGACTCTGGGAGGGGCCCCTTACGGCCCAAGCGCAATAATAAGCCATCTCGTGGCATAATCAGCAGGTTCTCGGCCTCATATCAATCACAAGCCACCTCGTGGCATAATAAATCTGGCCCTCGGCCTCTCATATATCACAATCAGTACCACATGTTGTAGCGCACAGCCCGATCCCATAGTATCCTCACAACACAGGTCCTCGGCCTTACTTAGTCAGAATCTCACAAGCCACACGGGCAACAGTATAACATGAAGCTCAGCCCAAAATATAATTTAAAATATCAAAAATGAGTAAAGATGGATGAGTTGTGAAAACAGTAGAATATAACATGACTGAATACAAATACTAAGTCAAAACAGTGAGGAATAGTAGTAAAAATTCTGACACGACCCCAAATATGGCATTAGCCCAAAACATGATGATAGCAAATAGGTTTCAATCAAATACGCAGATAAACAGTCATACAGAATGGACTAAGTCAAAATCCCCAACGGTGCACGACCACACGCTCGTCATCTAGCGTGTACGTCACCTCAAAGTAGCACAACGATGTGAAATCCGGGGTTTCATACTCTCAGGACAACATTTACAATCATTACTTACCTCTATCCGGTCCAATCTCTAGCCCGCGATGCCTTTGCCTCTTGTCTCGTCCTCAACTCGATTCGAATCTAACCAAAATAAGAATCATGACGTCAAAATATGCTAAGGGAACGAAACCCATGCAAAAATAATAAAATTACGACACGAATCCCGAAATTAACCAAACCCGACCCCCTGACCCACGTCTCGGAATCCGACAAAATTAACATCAATGGAATCCTTATCTTTCCACGAGTTAATGCATATCAAATTTACCAAAATCCAACCACAAATGACCTCTCAAATCCCAAATTCTAGGTCTCCAATTCCAAGCCCTAGTTTCTTCAATATTTACCCACAAATTTCCATAAATTTCAAGCCTAATCAATGAAATAACACCATAGGAATGAGTTTTAGGTTCAAAATTCTTACCTCAATGAAGTTCCCTCTGATTCCCTCTTCAAAATCTCCCAAAAAGCTCCAAAAACATTTTAAAATATGAAGAAAGTCTGAAAATCGCGAAGGATGAAATATATACTTTCTAACCCAGGGATTCCGCACCTGCGGTCCATTTTCCGCTTCTACGGAACCGCTTTTGCGGTCTAACCCACCGCACCTGCGGTTTTCACTTAAACGTCTGGGACCGCACCTGCGATCGCTCAACCAGCCGCTTCTGCGGTTCCAGCTCCCATGGCCAAATTCAGCATCTGCGACCCACTGGGCGCTTCTACGATCCCGCACCTGCAGTCCTCTAGCCTCAGGTGCGGTTATGACAGTAAACTCAACTTCAGCTGTCAACTCCAAATTCCTAATTCTCCGTCAACCATCCGAAATCACCCCGAGGCCCCCGGGACCTCCACCAAAAGCAAAAACCAGTCACATACTGCTATCCAAACCTATACCAATTCTCAAAACTCCTCAAACAACATCGAATCAACCAAATCACATCGGATTCAAGCCTAAGGTTCCAAAAATCTTCCGAATTACACTTTTGATCAAAACGTCTATCAAACCATGTTCGAATGACTTGAAATTTTGCACACACATCCCAAATGACTCAACAGACCTACTGCAACTCCCAGAATTCCATTCCAACCCCTATATCAAAATCTCACCTATCAACCGGAAACCGCCAAAAATCGATTTTCGCCAATTCAAGCCTAAAGCTACTCCGGACCTCCAAAACACATTCCGATCACACTCCTAAGTCCCAAATCACCTCCCGAAGCTATCCAAACCATCGGAATTCATATCCGAGCCCTTTTTTACATAAGTCAACATTTGGTTGACTTTTCCAACTTAAGCTTACTCAAAAGAGACTAGGTGTCTCAAACCTTACCAAAACCATTCCGGATTCGTACCGACTAACGCGATTGATAACTAGGGATTTTGACGCATTTTATACTCCTTCTTGCTTATGCTTTGATCAAATATTCTTACAAATTAGTCCCAAAAGGCTTACAAGTTGTGCTTGATTGCAGGTTTGATCAACAAAGTGACAAAATATCAAAGATCGGCTCAAAAGGAGTGAAACTTGCACAAGTACCAAAAAACAAGGCAATCTCATGCAGAACAGGCCCAGTGCGGCCGCACACCACTTTGTGCGGTCCGCACTGGAAGATTCAGAGAGCTGATTTCCAGGCTTCAAGGTAGTGCGGCCGCGCACCATTTTTGTGCGGCCCGCACTGAAGGCACCACGCCCGCAGTCCATTCTCTACGGTCGGCGGTGTGAAGATTCAGAGAGATCACTTTTAAGAGTTTTGAGCCATCGCGGTCCGCGGTCAACTCTGTGCGGACCGCGCTAGAAGCCTCCGCGGCCGCGGTCGATTTTGCGTGGTCCGCAGAGCCCAAGTTCAGAGAGATCAATTTTGAAGGCCAAAGCCCAGCGCGAACCGCGGTCCATTTTGTGCGGTCCGCACTAACCCCGCAGGGGCATTTTTGTCCAGATTTTTTAGTCTAGTATAAATAGATTCTTTTTCCATTTTTAGGGTATCAGATATTGTAATACGTAAGCTGCACTCGTGAGGCGACTTTTCTTAGCCATTTTGGGCATTTTTACTTACTTTTCATCATTGAATCTTTGTATTTAGCTTAGAAATTAATTAATATGAGTTCATCTTCATCTATTTCTTATTTTTCTTCTTTGAATATGAGTAGCTAGACCCCATATCTAGGGTTGTGGCTCAACCCTAGTGTGGGTAATTGATGGGTCTTGTATTTTAGGGCTAATTTGACTATGGGTGATTGTTATTTGGGCCAATTTCATGGTTAATTTCTGAATTAGTGGTTGCAAACACTAGTTTGTGTTGAGTTGGCTTAAGATATTCTCGAGAAACAATCTAAGTCTCCGAAATTGGTCCAACATGAATTGGGGCGTATTCACGAGATTGATAGCCCCAATTAAAGGGTTAAACCTCGAGAGAGTAATACCCGAATTGAACCCTAAGTTGCTTGTGCAAAATTGCATACCCAATTGGTTTTGAGAAAGCCAATTCGGGCAAAATCACTTGAACCACCGAGAGGTGTAGAGTGGGTAAATTCGTACAATGGCTATAACATACTCCCAAATATGTCAAGTGTGCCATTGATTCAAGTACCCGTCAATTGACCACCTAGGTGGTAGTCACTACCCTAGTGCCCTTTTAAACCATTAGATACAACTTGCAATATTTAACTCTTAGCTTAATTTACAATTTGTAGTTTATTTAAAGTAGAATTATAAAGAAAATCCCAAAAATTAATAGAAGTGTAATTAAGAACACATTTGCAATCCTAATCTAGATAGATACTCGATTCCAACTTCTAGCTCTCTGTGGATATCGATCCCGACCCAAAATCGGGTAAAAGCTATTGCGACCCTCTCTTGCTACTTATTAGTAGTGCGGAGTTGGCAGCGATCACTTTTTGGCGTTGCCGGGGAGCTAACGGTTTTGGCTATCTATTTAGTTAGTTTTGTGTTTTGTTCTTCTTTCATTCTTGTTACTAATTTGTTTGTGTCAATACTACAGGTACCAAATGGCTTTAAATGCTAATGACACTCTTGGAAACGTGCTTGTGGGGGAGGAGGTAGATGACATTGGAGAAGACGAGGTGCCTCTTGTACCTCCAGGACCACGACGAGGCCGCCAGGCCAATGCTAATAAAAACATTCCAGACCCTCCTCTGCCACCTCCAAGAGCGTTTCCTCGAGTGCTACCGAACCAAGGTTATACAAGTGCTATTGTCCCACCCAGAATATGGGCGGGCAATTTTTAGATAACTAATGTGATATTGACCTTACTTGAGCAGCGTGGGTATTTCACGGGCGCTGCGGATCAAAATGCCTACAAACATCTCAAGGGGTTCGTAGATACATGTTGGGGTAGCAAGCAGACGAATGTGTCCGAGGATGCTCTTGGGTTGAGGCTTTTCTCATTCTCACTTCGGGGGAAGACATTGGATTGGCTCGAGAGACTCCCCAACCATTCCATCAATACTTGGATGAGTTGGCGGATAAGTTTATTGCTAAATTTTTCTCACCCGGGCACATGGCGGCACTTCGGGATGAGATATTGGCCTTCAAGCAAGAGGCCACGGAACCTTTGCATGAGATTTGGGAGCGGTATAGAATAATGGTGAAGGAATGCCCCAATAATAACATGACGGAGAATATGTTGCAACAAACTTTCTACCAGGGCATCAATACTACAAATCAATGCATAGTCAATCAATTCGCTGGGGGTAATTTCATGAAATTGTCGTATGATAAAGCTTGTGCCGTTCTCGATGAGATGGCGGATACATCTTCCGCATGGCAAAGTAGAGCCAATGTTCCTCAAGGTGACCCTACGGTTTTTCATTTGCATAAGGAATTACATGACCATGGGCAGGCTATAGCAGAATTGACAACTACTATGAATCAATTGGCTAAGGCACAGTTGCAACAAGTCCAAAATCCTCGCCAAGTGAATGCCATGGAGGGTGTGAATATGCTTGTCAACAAGAGAAGGCAACGAAGGCAACAAAACCAAGGAAATTCTGAGCAATTTGATAATGATTGTGATTGGTTTCAAAATGATGACTATGATGAGCAAAATGAAGTGGTACAATATGTAAACAATTTTCAAGGCCAACGGGGAAACTCTTCCAACCAACAACAGTGGCGATCCTAGGGCAATTGGGGAAATCAACAACAAAATAATGGTAATTGGGGGAAAAATAATCAAAACAACAACTGGGGCAATCAGAACAACAATCCAGGAAACCAAGGGAATTGGAATGGTAATAACAACAATTGGGGCAACAATAACAATCAAGGTGGATGGAACAATGGGAATCAAGGAAACCGGGGGCAAGGCTTTCAAAGGCCCCCAACGTATCAACAACCGAACAATCCACCTCCTTTTCCATCCCAGGGCCCTAGTTCATCTAACAATGAAATGGGTAGAATTGAAATGATGTTCGAACAAATGATGAAAAAGAATGCGGATTCCGATGCGCAATTGGCTTCTCACAATACTTCAATTAGGAATTTGGAGGTGCAACTAGGTCAAATCTCTCAGTCCTTGAATACACTCCCTAAGGGTGCTCTACCAAGTGATATGGTAGTGAACCCAAAGGGAGGAAACAATTATGTTATGGCTGTGACAACTAGGAGTGGACGAGGCTGTGATGTGAATTCCTCGAAACAAAAGCAAGTTGTTGATGAGTTACGTGTACGTATAATCTTTTCTTTTGGCGCGTCAAAATCATGTCACGCGAACGTGTCCACGATTAATAACGCTTTTGTTGATTTATTAAGAAAGATTGGTTGATGTTGCGCGAACGCATCCCTCGAGTCTTTTTTTTGGAATTAAATTCACAGTTTATGTTACGTGAACGTATACATAATCACAAAACTAGTCTAAATCGAGCCTAAAGCAAACTACGGAAGTCCAATTTTAATAACAACATTTATGAGGGCCATCGATATTTAATTTATGGCATGCCTCAAATCTTTTATAAAGGTTCTTTCTTGGTCTAATCTTATGAGGACCATGAGTTAAGGGGTTTTATTTGGCATGGCACGCCTCAATTGATTTTAAGAGGATTGTACTAAATTAAGGCATTCTAAGGATGCACTTATTTTAAAACTAACTTAAGCTTAACAAAGTTATTATTATCGGCAGGTTTGGGGTACATTTACTGTACCTTTAATCGTTTTGGATAAGGGGGATTGGGCCAGCAGTAGACCGTTAGGTCATTTGGTTAAGGGTCCATCAGCATTTTTAAAGCTGCCTTGGGCTTGGAATTTGGCCCAGAAATGAGGAATTTAAGGGCCATTGCTACACCTGATTTTTACACCAAGTTTGGCCCACATTGGGCTTATGTCAGGCGGGCCCAGTTGCGACTGGCCGGGCCTATCTACCCTTCACGTTCCAAAGCTAAAAGTTGCAGAAATAATTCACTTTTGTTATAGGAAAATCAGAAATAAAAACTTTAAAATGCAATCCAAATCCGAAGATTAATTTTACTAACATGATTTGCAAGACATAAAATATATACATTTATACTATGTATCTTCAAAAGAAATTTTATAACTGAGCCAAACTATTAGGTTCAATGCCCAGGCCCAAAGGCCTAGGCCCAGACTTGTTGAAATTTATTTTCCCCATCTGGACTCAATCTCAAGTCTGGCCCAACTTTGTGTTACGTTCAAACCCTTCTGTGATGATAGGATTATGCAAAGAAATCATATTACCATAAACCTAAGCTAATAATCAGTCATAATCAATCTTTTTTTAAGTTAAAATAGTTCAACAGTCCATTGACAGTCCATAAATTTACAGCATGATCCACAGATTTACTATTGTCCGCTTACTATGAATTTACAGCATACTCCTAAGTGTAACTAACATCTCAAAAATTAAAATGAACAGAAAAACAATAATTCTCCTAACTTCCGGACTTCCATTGCCACCAGAATTTCTTGAAACAAGCTTCAAACTTGCTAGAAATCAGCTATGGAGCTGTTTCTCACAAGTCAGCCTTCCAACCTTGAGATTTCTTGACCTTGTGGTCACTCACATACAAGACAACAGAGATAAAAGCAGTTTTAGCATTTTTTTAGATTCATTAACTAACAAGTTTTAATCTAAATGATAAACAATTAAACAAAAGAGATAGGAGACCATTCAGCAATTGAATATTCATTTTTCAAACAGTCATATCTACTACATTCATAACAAAACAACCAAGTATCATATGGAAGCTCATTCATTATACATGTTTTATCACAAACTTACTAATGCTACATTATTTCAAAACAAAACAATACATGAAAGGAGGAGGAATACCTTGTAACAGTAGGAAACAAGCAGCAAAAAAAACGAGCTGAATACTAGTTCAAAACTTTGGAAAAGAAGCGGCCAGCAAAAACAGACAGCAACAGTGAGAATCAAACCCAGAAAATACCCAGAACTCAACCAAATCAAGAAGACCTCCAAAACCACGAATACCAGCCTAGAAACTCTAAACCGGAAAACGTTAGAAGTTTTTTACCGAGTAGGAACTTTTACGGAATTTTCTCTTGTTTTCTAGAC
>NW_017677013.1:0-12014 GCF_001879085.1 Nicotiana attenuata
AATTTCTTCGACCAATCGGTCCTATTAGCATTCACCGTTTTGGACAGAAATACTCTTTATCTCTCGATTTGATACTTCCACTTGTCCACTAGCTTGTGGATGATAGGGAGTGGTCACTTTGTGATTAACTCCATACTTAGCAAGCAATGAATCAAAAGCTTTGTTGCAAAAATGGGACCCCCCATCACTAATAATGGCCCGGGGAGTACCAAATCTCGTAAAGATACTCTTCTTCAAAAATGCTACAACACTTCGGGCTTCATTGTTGGGAAGGGCCACGGCTTCCACCCATTTTGAAACATAGTCCACCGCCACGAGAATGTAAGTATTACCACAGGAGCTTACGAACGGACCCATGAAATCGATGCCCCAAACATCAAAAATATCCACCTCAAGAATTGCATTGAGGGGCATCTCATCCTTCTTGGAAATACCGCCGGCTCTTTGACATGCATCACAACTCTTCACCAATTCACTAGCATCCTTGAACAACGTGGGCCAATAGAAGCCACAACTCAAAACTTTTGAGGCTGTCCTCACCCCCCCGTGATGGCCACCATAGGGAGAGGAGTGACAAGCCTCCAATATGCTCATTTGTTCACTTTCCGGCACACATCTCCTTATTACTCCATCCGTGCAAATTTTAAACAAATACGGATCATCCCAATAAAAATCCAAACTATCCCGCTTGAGTTTCTTCTTTTGGTTGGAAGAGAGCTCACACGGAATGTTACCAGTCACAATGAAGTTGGCGATGTCCGCGAACCATGGCATTTCACACATAGAAACGGAAAGAAGCTGCTCGTCAGGGAACCTATCATTGATCTCAATACCATCACTTGGTCTCCCATCTTCATCTAATCGGGACAAATGGTCGGCAACTTGATTCTCGCTTCCCTTTCTATCCACAATCTCTAAATCAAATTCCTGAAGGAGTAGCACCCATCTCATCAATCTTGCTTTCGAATCCTTCTTAGTCATCAAATACCGAAGGGCTGCATGGTCCGTGTGAATGATCACCTTTGCCCCCATAAGTTAAGGTCTAAATTTCTCCATCGCGAACACAATAGCCAATAGCTCCTTTTCTGTCACAGTATAGTTTCTCTGAGCCTCATTCATAGTCTTGCTAGCATAATACACAGGATGGAACATTTTGTGGATTTTTTGGCCTAGCACCGCCCCAACCGCTACATCACTCGCATCACACATAAATTCAAAAGGCAAGTCCCAATTAGGAGCAGTGATTATAGGGGTTGTTGTCAACTTGTTTTTCAGTAACTCAAAAGACTCCATGCATTTCTCATCAGAAATAAACTTGACTCCCTTCTCTAACAACTTGCAAAGCGGGTTCACAATTTTGGAAAAATCTTTAATGAACCCGGTAGAACCCGGCATGACCCAGAAAACTCCTCACCCCTTTGACAGAGGTAGGGGGAGGAAGTCTTGAGATAACCTCTATTTTTGCCTTATCAACTTCAATTCCTTGCCTTGAGATTTTGTGGCCCAATACGATTCCTTCTTGCACCATAAAGTGGCATTTCTCCCACTTGAGCACAAGGTTGGTTTCTTCACATCTTGCCAAAACCCTATCCAAGTTCACCAAGCATTCTTCAAATGAATCTCCCACCACACTGAAGTCATCCATGAATACCTCTAAGATATCCTCCACCATGTCGGTGAAGATTGCCATCATGCATCTTTGAAAGGTCGCTGGGGCATTACATAATCCGAATGGCATTCTCGAGAACGCGAACGTGCCATAAGGACATGTAAAGGTTGTCTTCTCCTGATCCTCTGGGGAAATGAGAATTTGATTATACCCCGAGTAGCCATCTTGAAAACAATAAAAGGCCTGGCCCGCAAGACGATCAAGCATTTGATCCAAGAATGGTAGTGGGAAATGATCTTTTCTTGTCACTTTGTTCAGCTTTCTATAGTCCATACACACTCTCCAACCCGTAACTGTCCGAGTAGGAATCAACTCATTGTTGGCATTGGTCACTACCGTCATTCCACCCTTTTTTGGCACACATTGGACCGGAGAGGTCCATGAACTGTCCGAGATCGGGTAAACCACACCGGCATCAAGCCACTTGATAACCTCTTTCTTTACCACTTCTTGCATCACCTCATTAAGTCTCCTTTGATGTTCAAGAGATGGCCGTGCATCCTCCTCCAAAATGATCTTATGCATGCAAAATGCGGGGCTTATTCCCCTGATGTCCGCCAGAGTCCATCCTATTGCTCGTTTTCGCTTTTGGAGCACCTCCACAGTGGCCTCAACCTGCAAGTTAGTAAGGCACGAAGAAAGAATAACTGGAAGAGTAGAATTAGAGCCCAAGAATTCATACCTGAGGTGTGGAGGAAGTGGTTTCAACTCCAACACCGGTGGCTCCTCAATTGATGGCTTGGTCGGCGGAGTTTTGCGATTTTCAAGATCCAAAGATAGTTTCCTAGGCTCATATGAATATGAACCCATTCCATGCAATGCATTCACGCAATCCACTCTACCGGCATCATCATTGGCATCCATGTTAAGAAGCACGGCTTCAAGAGGGTCTTCAACATTGATCAAGGCACTTGTGTCATCCACTATCACCGCCGTGACAATGTCCACAAATGAACACACCTCCGTACTATTGGGTTGTCTCATTGACTTGCACACATGAAATACCACCTTCTCATCTCCCACACGGAATGTTAATTCCCCTGCTTCCACATCAACCAATGCCTTCCCCGTAGCTAGGAAAGGTCTTCCAAGAATGATAGGCACTTCGAAATCCACTTCGCAATCCAATATGACAAAGTCGGCCGGCAATATGAATTTGTCCACCCGGACAAGCACATCATCGATTATACCTAGAGGCCTCTTCATCGACCGGTCCGCCATTTGAAGTCTCATGGAGGTTGGCCTAGGTTGCCCAATTCCCAAAGTCTTGAAGACTGAGTACGGCATCAGATTAATGCTAGCCCCCAAGTCACATAGGGCCTTAGCAAAGTCCACACTTCCGATAGTGCAAGGAATAGTGAAAGCTCTAAGGTCCTCAAGTTTCGGGGCCATAAAATGCACAATCGCACTAACTTGGTGCGTCATCTTTATTGTTTCACACTCCATAGAATGCTTCTTGGTGATCAAATCCTTCATAAATTTTGCGTACCCAAGCATTTTTTCAAGTGCCTCCACTAAAGGAACATTGATTGTGAGGCTCTTCATCATGTCTATGAATTTCTTGAACTGATTGTCGCTCTTTTGCTTTGCTAACCGCTGAGGATATGGTGGAGGTGGTCTAGGCAAGGGTGCCTTTGCCTTGGGCACCACCGGCTCGGGTATATCAATGATATGTTCCCTAGACGGGTTCACGGTCTCTTGAGTCTCTACCCCGGCCTCATCATCAATATCAATCCGCACATCATTTGTCACTATTGGTTCAACCACATTGTCAACATTCAAAGGTGCTTCATCATCATGCAACTCAATTTCATCATTCACAACTTGATTCTCAACCGAGGCATGCACATCACCGCCTTTTCCACTCCTAGTTGTAACCGCCATCACATGATTGTTACCCCCCTTCGGGTTCACTACCGTATCACTTGGTAGCGCACCTTTTGGGCGGGTATTTAAAGCTTGAGAGATTTGTCCTATTTGCACCTCTAGGTTCCGGATAGATGTGTTATGTGAAGCCAATTGTGCATCAGAATCTTGGTTCTTTTTCATCATCTGCTCGAACATCATTTCTATCCGTCCCATATCACTTCCAAAAGAACTAGGCCCTTGTGACTGAAAGGGAATTGTTTGGTTGTTGGAACATGGGGGGCCTTTGAAAGCCTTGCCCCCTACCACCATTATTCCACCCTCCTTGATTGCCATTGTTGTTATTCCAATTGTTGTTGTTCCCATTCCAATTACCTTGGTTATTGCCTTGATTACCCCAATTGTTGCTTTGATTATTATTGTTCCAATTGTTGCCACCCTGTTGTTGATTATTGTTATTCCAATTGCCGCCTCCTTGTTGATTGCCCCAATTGCCTTGGGGGCGCCATTGTTGATTTCCTTGATTTCCTCTATTTCCTTGGTAGTTATTGACATATTGGCACTCCTCATTTTGATCATCAAAACACTCATTCGAACAACCACCACCATCGTTGTTGTTGTCACATTGGTCACCGCTACCTTGAGGTTGTTGTTGCCCTCTTTGCCTCCTTTTTAGCATAGAAACATTCTCCATTGCATTGACTTGGCGTGGGTTTTGTACTTGTTGCAATTGCGCCTTCGCCAACTGATTCATTGTTGTTGTAAGTTCGGCAATAGCTTGGCCATGATCACTCAACTCCTTATGCAAATGGATGACCGTGGGGTCACCTTGGGGTACATTTGCTCGGCTCGGCTTTGCCATGCCGAAGAGGTGTCCACCATTTCATCAAGTACGTCACATGCCTCTTGGTAAGAAAGTTTCGTAAAGTTCCCACCGGCCAATTGGTTCACAACGCATTGATTTGTGGTGTTGATGCCCCTATAGAAAGTCTGTTGGATTATCGCCTCAGTCATGTCGTTGTTAGGACATTCCTTCACCATTGTTCTATATCGCTCCCAGATCTCATGCAAGGGTTCCGTTGGCATTTGCTTAAAGGCTAGAATCTCATCCCGAAGAGCCGCCATATAACTTGGAGAAAAGAACTTGGCAATAAATTTGTCTGCCAATTCATCCCATGTGGTGATAGAATGATTTGGTAACCTTTCTAACCAATCCAACGCTTTGCCCCGAAGAGAAAACGGGAAAAGCGTCAATCTCAACACATCCTCCGACACGTTTGTTTGTTTGCTGCCCCAGAAAGTATCTACGAACCCCTTCAAGTGCTTGTATGCATTTTGGTCGGAGGCGCCCGTAAAATATCCCCTTTGCTCGAGCAAGGTCAACATGACATTTGTGATTTGAAAGTTCCCCGCCCGGATTCGGGGAGGAACGATGGCACTTGCGTACCCTTGATTAGGAAGAACTCTTGGGACCGCTCTTGGTGCTGGCGGAGGAGGGTCTGGAATAGGATTGTTGTCATGTATATTAGCATTGGCATTTCGACCTCTCCGTGGTACTTGAGGTACCGGAAGCTTATCTTGCTCAACATCTTCAACCTCCTCCCCCGCCAAGGCATTGCCAAGAGGGTCATTTCCGTTTACAGCCATGTGTACCTGATGGATCAACACAAATAAAATTAGTAAAAAGAAGGAAAGAGAAGCAAAACACAAAACTAGCTACACAAATAGTCAACACCGTAAGCTCCCCGGCAACGGCGCCAAAAAGTGATTAGGTCGCAGCGGACTCAACCTTTGGAAGAGTGGGCGCTAATACTTTTACCCAATAGTGGTATCGGGGTCAATTTCCACAGGGAGCTAGAAAAGGAGTTGGGTATTTGCTTAACCTAGAAATGCGAGTTTGCTTCTAATTGATCTTCTATCATTTTTGGATTTTTATGATTATCGACTACAATTCAACAACTACTAATTATAACTAAATTATGCTAAGATATTAAGTCTAGGTTGTATGCAAAATAGAGAAAGGCACTAGGGTCGTGGCATTTTCCTAGGTGGTTAACTAACGGGTAGAGATGCATAATACAAGAATGATGATTATGAGGCTTATGCTATAACCGTTGCACTATTTCTCTCACTCTCACACCTCTCGGTAGAAAGAGTGATTTTGCCCAATTGACTCTCTCGAGACCAATTGGGTAGGCTAACAAGCCAAGCAACTTATGGTTCAAGTTGGGTAATTACTCTCTCGAGGTTTTACCCGTTAATTGGGACTACCATTCTCATGGGTCCATCCCAATTCCTTGTTGGGTTAACTTTGGAGTCATAGACACTCTTTCTCAAGAAGAGTCAAGACTCACTAAGCTAGACTTAGTGTTTGCAACCACCAAATCCTAGTTAAAACATAAAATTAACCCAAATATCAAACACCCAACATCATTCAAGCATTAAACAATCACACCCATTAATTACTCACACTTGGGTTTAAGAAAAAATGAAATTGAGGCTATAATTGAAATGAAATGTGGCCAAAATTGAAATAGCCAGTTTTCCTCTGTTATTTTATAAAAATAGTGAAAATGATTTTAAAAGAAAATTGAAGATGCTGAACCAATTAATAATACATATGTATTAATTTAAAAATATTAGAACTAGTTTTACAATTATAAAACACTATTAATCGTAAAACAGGCTATAATTGCCTTTATATGCAATTAGCTTTAAAAAATACCAAACAAATTTGTAAAAATATACAAAAAATTACCTTAATTATATTTGGTGTAAATATGAGAATAAAAAAAATTAGTCACAAAAAATGATAATTTTGGGAATAATTATTGGATTTTGTACTGTTAAAATAGACAATAAAGTGATTTAAAATAAGGAAAAATACCAAAACTCTTGGGAATGCTTATATATGCATGTATATGCTATTTTGAGGATATTTTGAGTACATAAAAATACTTAGGGAAAAATTGGGTATCAACAGCTGCCCCTCTTTACCCGGGAAGGATGAAAGAGTTGTCGGGTAAAGATATGATGGCCAATTTTGACCGGAAGTGGCGATTTTCAAAGAATTTGACCGAGCTCTGGTTTCTGAGCTACCTACATATCCCTGGTTTTACAGGAATCAGGCCGTATGTAGTTCAGGAACCATTGACGGAACATGCCGATGGAGATTCGAAAGGACGGACGCGATGCTTTTGGAGAGGCAAGAGGTATTTGGGAAGCTGATCAGCTGCGAGAACCGGAGCGGGACCGCTCCTGTTGAGACGGCCATTGTTAGCCGGTGTACATGCAAGTGAGCAATATAGGCGTATATTGTGCATAAACTAAAACATGATGCAAGTTCCCGTCGGACCATGAATGCTGTCCTCGGATGGTTCGGATGACGTCCTCGGACCATGATGTCCTAGGCCATGAAGCGTAAAATTAAAGGATTCGCAGGCTATGAAATGACGTTCTCGGGCCATGATGATGGTGCCTCCGAACTATGATGCCTTTGAATAATGATGTGCAAGATATAAAATGGGGTCCTCGGGCCATGGCATGGTGTTCTCGGGCTATGAAGATGATGCCTCCGAACGATGACACCTTTGGACAATTTGGCGATATTTCAGCCCATGAAATGCAAAGTTTGGCGGTATTTCAACCGATGCAAAAACGTAAATGGCGATGTATCAGCCGACAGAAGATTTAAACAAAACAGGCGATGTTTCAGCCGATGTGAAAATAAAACTGGCGATGTTCCAGCCGACAGAAGATTGAAATAAAGTTTGGCGATACTTCAGCCGATATGAAATAAAATGGCGATATTTCAGCCGACAGAAGATTTAAACAAAACAGGCGATGTTTCAGCCGATGTGAAAATAAAACTGGCGATGTTTCAGCCAACAGAAGATTTAAAAAAAACAGGCGATGTTTCAGCCGAAGTGAAAATAAAACTGGCGATGTTTCAACCAACAGTAGATTGAAATAAAGTTTGGCGATATTTCAGCCGATATGAAATAAAATGGCGATATTTCTGCCGATGTAAAAAGTAAAATGGCGATATTTCAGCTGACAGAAATTTAAGTAAAGTTTGGCGATATTTCAGCCGATTGCAAGACGTGAGGTGGCGATATTTCAGCCATGCAAGAAAGATAAAGTGGCGGTATTTCAGCCATGTAGGTAGAGGTAGAGCTTAACCTCGGAAGNAGCCTTATGCAATAGCAGGAAATGCAGATGGAGACAACGCTTAGTCTCGGAAGGCAGAAAGGTAGCCTTATGCAATGCAGGAATGCAGATGGAGACAACGCTTAGTCTCGGAAGGCAGAAAGGTAGCCTTATGCAATGCAGGAATGCAGATGGAGACAATGCTTAGTCTCGAAAGGCAGAAAGGTAGCCTTATGCAATGAGATAAAAGCGGGTAGTAATAAAAGATTCTTAGCTGACAGATGGTAGCCGATTGTGATATTGCGACTGCTGGGAAATATTGCGTGCGGACAGCAAAATGCGGGTAGGTGTGATGGCTCAATGCGATTGCGTAATATGTTTGTGACTCGGGCGCCTGCATCCAAAGAAAATTGTGAGTTTTGTCAAGGGGGAAAGGTTAGTTCGTTTTCCCTTGGCTTCCGGCATTGCGCATCGTTGGGGTAGCGTCGCTAAACAGTAGTAATTCGAACAATAATTATGCATGATTTAGTAAATATAACATAAGTAGAAAACGGTTTTGTTTAGATGAACCAACGACTGCAACGTGGTTCAAAACATTGCAACCTTTCTTACTCCGGAATTTTGAGGGTCCTCCTCAAAATTCTGCCCCAGTTTACTAGGTTGGCACTTCTGACGGCCGTGCTGAATGACTGAAGAATCAACTTCGGAATTTTGAGGGTCCTCCTCAAAATTCTGCCCCAGTTTACTGAGGTGGCATCTCTGGCGATGAGTGGCTGAAGACTAACTTCGGAATTTTGAGGGCCCTCCTCAAAATTCTGCCCCAGTTCCTATAGTAGGGGAAAATGAAATTTTATTAAATTGTGACCGAACCCATAGGGCTGCCTACGTATCCCCTCTTAAATGGGAATCAGGTCAGGCTTAGTTCAAATTACATCACAGAGAAATCATAGGTGATTACACATAATATCGTTTCACTGCATCTGAGTTGATTGGCTTTGGCCAGACTTCTCCATCCATTTCTGCAAGAATAAGGGCTCCTCCAGTTAGAACCCGGTGAACCATGTACGGACCTTGCCAGTTGGGAGAGAATTTCCCCTTGGCTTCATCTTGATGTGGGAATATCTTCTTCAACACGTGCTGCCCCGGTGTAAACTTCCTTGGCTTAACTCTTTTGTTGAAGGCTCTGGACATTCTGTTCTGGTACAACTGACCGTGGAAAACTGCATTCATTCTTTTCCCATCTATAAGGGCTAGCTGCTTGTAGCGACCTTTTACCCATTCTGCGTCGTCCGACTCTGCTTCTTGTATGATCCTCAGGGAGGGAATTTCTACCTCGGCGGGGATGACCGCCTCTATACCATAAACCAGCATGTAGGGAGTTGCTCCGGTCGATGTGCGGACTGTAGTGCGGTATCCTAGTAAGGCAAATGATAACTTCTCATGCCACTGTTTGTGACTTTCGACCATCTTTCTTAGTATCTTTTTGATGTTTTTATTGGCTGCTTCTACGGCTTCATTCATCTAAGGTCTGTAAGCTGTAGAATTCTTGTGTTTAATCTTGAATGCCTCACACATTGCTTTCATTAAGTCGCTGTTGATATTGGAACCATTATCAGTGATGATTGATTCTGGAATCCCGAATCGGCAAAAAATACGATCACAGACGAAATCTGCCACAACTTTCTTAGTCACTGCCTTGTATGAAGATGCTTCAACCCATTTAGTAAAGTAATCAATCGCCACCAGGATAAATCAGTGCCCGTTTGATGCGGCAGGCTCGATAGGTCCGATAACATCCATTCCCCGGGCGGCAAATGGCCACGGTGAGCTAGTTGCAGTAAGCTCGTTTGGAGGCACCTTTATCACGTCTGCATGTATCTGACAGCGATGGCATTTGCAAACATATTGGATACAGTCTGTTTCCCTAGTCATCCAAAAATACCCTGCTCGGAGTATCTTCTTTGCTAAGACAAAACCATTCATGTGTGGTCCGCATGTCCCTTTTGTGCACTTCATCTAATAGTCTGGATGCTTCCTTTGCTTCGACACACCTTAGCAAACCTAAATCGGGAGTCCTCCTATACAAGATTCCTCCGCTATGAAAGAAGTTATTGGATAATCTCCGAAGTGTGCGCTTCTGAGTGGCGTTGGCGAGTTCTGGGTACTCCCCTGTTGTTAGGTACCTTTTGATGTCGTGGAACCATGGCTTTCAATCCGCTTATTCCTCAACGTTGGCACAATAAGCTGGCTGATCATAAATCCTTACTGGGATGGGATCAATGAAATTTGTGTCTGGATGTTGGATCATGGATGATAGGGTAGCTAGTGCGTCAGCGAACTCATTCTGCACCCTGGGGATATGCCGAAATTCGGTCTTTGTGAATCTTTTCCTTAACTCCTGTATGTGGTGCAAATAAGGAAGTATCTTAGAGTTTTTGGTGGCCCATTCTTCTCGGACTTGATGTATGAGCAAGTCTGAGTCCCCGATCACTAGTAGCTCTTGAATGTTCATGTCAATGGCCATCTTGAGTCCCAGGATGCAAGCTTCGTATTCGGCCATATTATTTGTGCAAGGGAACCTGAGTTTGGTGGATACCGGGTAATGCTAGCCGGTTTCTGATACTAGGACTGCCCCTATGCCAACTCCTTTAAAATTGGCGGCCCCGTCAAAAAAAAACCTCCAACCCTCGTAGGATTCTGCAATATCTTCTCCTACAAAGGACACTTCTTCATCAGGAAAATACGTTTTCAGGGGTTCGTATTCTCCGCCGATAGGGTTCTCGGCGAGGTGATCTGCTATGGCCTGGCCCTTAACTGCTTTCTGAGTCACGTAAACAATGTCGAACACACTCAACAAGATTTGCCACTTGGTGAGCTAGCCAGTGGGCATGGGTTTCTGAAAGATATACTTCAACGGGTCCATCCTGGATATGAGATAGGTAGTGTAGGCACAGAAATAATGCCTCAATTTATGAGCTACCCAAGTTAGAGCACAACAAGTGCGTTCTAATAAGGAATACCGGGCCTCGTACGGGGTAAAATTCTTACTGAGATAGTAGATGGCCTGCTCCTTTCTTCCCGTTTCATCATGTTGCCCTAGAACACAACCGAACGCTTCATCCAAAACTGCAAAATAAAGCAATAGGAGCCTTCCTGGCTCGGGCAGAACCAAGACTGGTGGCGTTGACAGGTATTCCTTGATTCTGTCGAAGGCTTTCTGACAATCGTCGGTCCATCTAGTAGCAGCGTCTTTCTTTAGCAATTTAAAAATGGGTTCACAAATGACTGGGGACTGGGCTATGAACCGGCTGATATAGTTGAGTCTTCCCAAGAAATCATCACGTCCTTCTTGTTCTTTGGCGGTGGCAATTCTTGGATGGCTTTGATCTTTGATGGGTCCAATTCTATTCCTCGACGGCTTACGATGAAACCCAGTAGTTTTCTGGCAGGAACCCCGAATGCACATTTGGCAGGATTCAATTTCAGATTGTACCTTCTCAGTCTGTTGAAGAATTTTCTCAGATCTTCCATATGATCAGCGGCTTTCTTGGATTTGACGATGACGTCGTCCACATATACTTCGATCTCCTTGTGTATCATGTCGTGAAAGATAGTAGTCATGGCTCTCATGTAGGTGGCGCCAACATTCTTCAACCCAAATGGCATCATTTTGTAGCAATACATTTCCCGCGGTGTGATGAAAGCCGTTTTCTCTACATCCTCCTCATCCATCCATATCTGATGATACCCGGCAAAACAATCAACAAAAGACTGCAACTCATGCTTGGCACAGTTGTCGATGAGAATGTGTATGTTTGGCAATGGGAAGTCGTCTTTGGGACTGGCTCGGTTGAGATCCAGGTAGTCGACACAGATTCTGACCTTTCCGTCCTTCTTTGGTACTGGCACGATGTTGGCTAACCATGTCGGATATTCCACTACCCCGAGAACCTTGGCTTTGACTTGCTTAGTGACCTCTTCTTTGATTTTCAAACTCATGTCGGGTTTGAATTTCCTGAGCTTCTGCTTTACTGGCGGACAAGTCGGGTCTGTTGGCAGTTTATGAGCTACAATGGATGTGCTGAGGCCAGTCATATCATCATACGACCAGGAAAATATGTCCTCATACCCTTTCAAAAATTCTGTATATTCCTCCTTTTTTGATGGTGACAGGTGAACACTGATGCGAGTTTCTTTGATGTTCTCTGTATCTCCCAAATTAATGACCTCAGTTTCTTCCAGGTTGGACTTAGGTCTGTTCTCAAAATTCTCTACCTCTCTAACGACCCCTTCAGGTATTTTATCTTCTTCTGAATCTATGTCCTTTTGT
>NW_017677013.1:14855-16279 GCF_001879085.1 Nicotiana attenuata
TAGTTTAAGATTTCCATTAGATAACAGATGCAGCGTAAGTTCTGTTGTAGGTAGTATAATTCAGTCGTGAAATTGTCACTCTTAAGGTAAGACTTGATTTTGATTTTCAGGACCCTCCTGGATAATGGGATGTAGTTTTAAAGTCATCAGACTCAGGTGCATTTGAGATCGGTTGGGTGTAGTGAGGTACAGTTTCCATAAAGATAGGAGTGTTATGGAGGTGGTCGTTTATGGTGTTTGGTGGCTCGGGAATGAGCAATGGAGTGTTGTTGCATGTGTTGCAGGTTTGGACGTGAGCAGGCTGTATTTGTGGTTGCAAGGTGTTTTGTGGAGGTGCGGTATTCTGGGTGTTGACATCAGGAGCAGCAAGAGAGAATGATAGGCTTGCCAAGTTCCGAACTTGGTCCAACTCTTCCTGGAATTTCAGCAATTTTTGTTCAAGATTAGTGTGAGCACGTGATTTTTTTCCCTATATGAATTACTCCCAGAAACTCAAACGAAATGATTTCTTTCATTATTTTGCAATTTTGTGGATTTTTGTGACATGGTGTAGTAATTGTTTGCATTTTATTTGTGCATGATAATTCATATTAAAAATACAAAAAATATGCATTTGCATTTAGGAATTTAATTTCACATTTTTAGGTATTAATTTGTTTTAGAACGAAACATGAAAATCACAAAAAATAGTTCACTTTATGTTTTTTTATTGTTTAACTATGAAATGTCGCAAAATAGTTATTAAATAAATTTTAGGCATTAATTAGTTTTAGCTTAATTGTTAGTTTAATTTTGCATCTTCGTAAAACTTAGAAAAATAAATACAAAATTACAAAACAAAAAAAAAAAAAGAAAAAAACGAATTAAAAAGAAAATAAAAATACAAAGAGAGTGGTTTGAATTAAAGACCAAATTTGGGCCATTTTTGCACCCAACCCGCCAAGTCCAAGCGGTCCAGGCCCAGGCGAATGCCCAACCCGGTCCGGTCCCAAGAGGGACCAAACGACGTCGTTTTGTGATCTATTAATCACGACCGTTGGATCTTATCAATCCAACGGTCCACAACTGACTATGATTTTGGGTATATTAATGTCGGATAGCCCCCCTACCCCTCAATTATCTCTCAGAATCCCTAATGCACGCCGGCGTAACGCCACCGTCTCCGCCGCTCTCCGTCGCCCGCCGCCGGCCGGAAATCGTCTCCGCCGGCGGCGTTCATCCAAATCACCTGAAAATTACACCACCTCTTCATCTCATCTTCCTCTTCACGAATCTAGCCTTGTTTTTCCTTGAACCCCACCCCAAAGCTTCGAATATTCGATCGAAGTTTTCCGGCCATGACACAACTCCGTCCAAACCACCCCAAATTAACACCCTGATACCCTCTCTTCTTCCTTTATCCAACCCCCATGGTATTCTACCTC
>NW_017677013.1:17652-23636 GCF_001879085.1 Nicotiana attenuata
CTCAATGGATTCTTTCTTCCAAAACGATCTTGCTATGCCACAAACGCTGAGCTTGGCACCTGTGGGGGCTGTCATCATCCTGAAAATCGGCCTTGAGGTGACTTGTCTTAGCAACCCTTGGTATGATTTGTTTTCTCTCCGCTTGCCTCATGGCTCGGAGAGGAATGTAAGGATAAGTTCCTCTCAAACCAATCAATATGAGAAATGGTGCATCTCGGGACCGAACAATGAACTCATCTGTGGGGAACCATTCAAACATCCACTGAACCTGGTCTTCTTTCAGATTTTCAAATAATTTCGCCCATCATCTGGCGTCCTCTGGCTGTGCGAACATTTTAGGCATATAGTTCATACGCCTTGGCTGGTGGAAGGCGATATGATCATCCCAATCCTTGCGTAAGATCTCTTGTCGGTATTCCCCTTTCTGGAGGTGTTCCGTGAGCCATAGCTGAAGTAACAAGTTGCAACCCTCAAAGTGACTGCCTTGTTGTTGACAGTTGCTCAAGGCGCGGTATATCTCCGCAATGATCATGGGTACTATGCTGAAAGTCTGCCCACCAATCCCTTCCATCAAAGTTTTGGTTACCATGGCTAGTCTGGTGTGAATTCTAGCCTTCTTCATAGGGAACACGATCATCCCCAAAAAGCAGAACATGAAGACAAAGACCCTTCTATGGACATGCCCCAAAGAGGTGATAGCAAATTCATCTGAATGAATGCGATATGACTTGCTATGGTCGTACCTCTCGTATAGTCAAATGGGATAAAGGAATCTTTCAAACATGTTAGGTCTAGATTCTTTTTCAAACCCATCATCTTAAGAAAACTCCTTCCTTTGCGATTCTCGGGCATGAGCAAACCTGGTGTCTCCCAAGGAATCCCGGATAAACCCCCTATCTCTTCAAGTAAAGGAGTCATTTCGAGGTCACCGAAGCGGAACACAGACTTGTCACTATCCCAGAACAATGTTGCAGCTTCTATCATTCTGTTGTTGGGTTGAATTCCTAGGAGGGAAGGCAGATTCCCCAAGTATTTGCGGACAAGTGTTTGATCACTGGAATGGAGGTCATTCCACCAACTCAGCAGCCTCGGATGAATGTTGGTCACCATGTCTGGGGATCTCGTGCCTCATTTTCTGCAAAACAGAGGGTTAGGCCCTTACCCCCGCCAGAATCGACTATTTAAATCAATAATTGGCATAGCAAGCACTTAAGTTCTCCAAATAAATGCACAAAACGTGGAGGCGTCCATTTGGGTTTCAGGGAAACCCGATGGACTTTGAACAAGGCTATCTTAATGAGTCATTATGTGGACAACATAACTGATTCGGCTAGGTTCGACCATGATGCATGTACAGTTTAAACAGAGTAAGGTTTCTATTGGGTATTAGACAAGGTACCCTTGAGCGGACAACTCAAGAGGGAAAGGCACGGAACCGTCGACTGCACCGCTGATCGACTGGTTTTACCGCAAATATGCCTTTGCCAAATTTAGGGGGTGATAGTATTGGAAGAGCGCAACAACTCATTACAAGCGTTGCTATAGTATTTGTTCGGCACGAGTGCAATATGATGTTGAAGATGCAGTTTGCAAGAATGAAACAAATTGACATGTATTTTCACGTTCATACAATAAAGTTTACAATAATTGCTCAAAAATTACAACGGTATTGATGGAAAGCGGTAAATGAAAGTAATTAAAGAAAAAGAAACAAAAGAAACAAGTCAGTTTCAAATAAAGGCATTAAACAAAAGCAATAAAAGAAAGCAATAAAGTCACATATAGCATGCAATGGTAAAAGCCTAAAGAATCCCCAGCAGAGTCGCCATGCTGTTGACGCCCCCTTTTTCCTCGCGGAATCGGGTTCACGACATTCGGGAGGACAACTCTATTCCCTTGCGAGAATTGGGTTTTTTGGAGTTTGAAGAGTCGTCACCTAATGATTATAGTGCATTAGGACACTTTAAGGAAGAATTTAATATGAAGAACCAGAGTTTGGGTAAGGTCTAGAAATTATCTCGAGGGGAAGGTGTTAGGCACCCCTCAAGATCCACTAGTGTGGTTCCCGGTCATGCTAAAATTATGACTTTGAATGCAAATAAACAAGTAAACAAGCAAGCATTGCAAATACGAGAAAATTATTACAAATAAGGAGCACAAAAGGTTAAAAAAATGTTGAATTTTAGGGAAGGAGCAGTTTAGTTAAAAGTGCAAGTAGGAAGAAGTCAAGTACTTAGTGCGAACAATCTGAAAATTATGTGAAAAACAGAAGTCGAAAGTGCAACAGCTTTTTAAGATTCAGAAAATTGTTAAACTAATAAAGAGGGAGGGGGTCCTAGGTTTATATATTACATGGATCACTCGCACAACACTGGTACTCAATTGTACGCATAGTGTTATCGTGTAATCATCATCTCCATGTCTACCCTTTCCCACCCCGTTAAGGTATTGGAGCGCGGAATGGTATCGTTTGCCTATTGCATGCTATTACCCGTCCCAAGCTATCAGTCCCGGGGCATTAGGACTTCTAATCCTAAAAGGGGAAGAAAGGGATGGGGGCCTTTATGGAGTTTAAAGGACAAAAATTCTAATCGACATTCAAAAACAAGTAACAAGTAGGGGGAATTAACAGACAAACAGGTAAGGCTCACATAAACCCCGTAAATCAGATAACATCTAGTTTAGCATGCCTTTACACATACTGGTTATGGTCTTTAAAATTAAAAATTAAGCAGCGAGCGGACTGGTTCGATACATAAGTTTAGACAGGAAGCCCACATTAGGCAACTTGGATCCAATTGTCATACCTTAAGGTATTTTAAGCGAGTGATTTAGAAAGTACTGGTTCTAGAAAAGTAGTCTAATGCCGGAAAGTACAGACTACAGTCAGTTTAGAAATAAGTTTTAAGAGAATCATGAGTATAAACCATAAAAGGAGTTCCAGAGTCAGAAATACTTAAGGAAAGAGTAAACTGCAGAACTGTTTTAAAGACAATTTCAGGAAGACCAAAACTTAGTTGGAAAATGTTTAAGCAGAATTTTAGAAAGAAACCATTTCAGAAGAGGTGCTGATTTGAAAACTCAAATATATACTGATTCAAAAGAGTTTTCGTCAAAGGATTGAGGCTGAAAACATTAAGACATTAGAGACCAGTTAACAGATTGTTATTGACTTANAAATATATACTGATTAAAAGAGTTTTCGTCAAAGGATTGAGGCTGAAAACATTAAGACATTAGAGACCAGTTAACAGATTGTTATTGCTTAAGAAGAATCGGACGAACTTGATGCGGAATCCTATGATATCTATATCTAATTAAAAAAGGTCTGTTAAGAACTGGTAAGAAGAGGTAATTATTTACTTACCCTACAGTTTGCCTAATGCATATGCATTCCCTATAGGCATGATTTTTATATGCACTGATTACACGAACGTTAAGGTCCTATAGGCAGGATTTCTAGATGACTTATATCATAATTAAACGTTAAACCCTATAGGCATGGTATCTAGGTGACTTGAATCAGAAACATCGAACCATCTTATGTGCAGTATTTCTAGTAAAAAAATTAAAGTCCTAAAGTCATGATATCTACCCTTTATTGATGCAAGAAAGTAAAACCCCTCCCACACCCTTTTACTAGATTCCCCGAGTTCTATACAAGTTATTACAACCCAATGAATCAACTGATATAATAGAAATACATCAAAACTAACAGCTAGATCCAAGCAGCCTAATTCAATCTTAATGTCCAATAATATGTATTTAACCAACTCCGGGGTCCAGATCTCCAAAGCCTTCTCATTATCCAGGGTGTTTCAAAGTTTCAAGGAACCTCAGGGATTCCAGGCATTGCCTACACCCAGGATGCCATTATGAACAGGATGGTGCAGTGTGGAATAGCCAGCCCTCAGGCATCCAAGTTTAGAGGGAGCTCAGGGGTCCCAAAGCATGGCTTGCAAGAGAGGGGCAGAACTTATAGCTAGGAGTACGTGCAAAGTGAAAGGGAATTAAGGGGGCCATGACAAGTGGTGGTCATACCTAGCCATGAGGTAGGCTGGCACACCCCTGACCACTTGCTAGATGAACAAGTTAGGAGCAGACCTTTTGATGGTCAGACAAAGGTCTGGATAGTGATTAGGACACTATCAGACCTAAGTCAAGGCTCAAGCACATAATGGGAGAATGGGAAGTGGGAATTGATTGAGTTAAGGAGTTCAATGAACCCAGTTCAGGATCATAGACAGCAATATTGGGGTGCTGCTATGCCCTGAACAATAAACTCACATACAAAAGGGGTAAAAGGGTAAAGGGGATTCACAGAGTATCAAATTCATGACAAACAATTGATTACACACATAACTTAAACACAGAAATATAAAGGAGAGGGAAATAAATATCAACTAAAGGAAATAGGCAGAATCAAACACATTGTTGTTGAGGCATGTAAACTAACTGAGACATACCAGTAGAGAAGCAAAAGAAGTGCAGAAGAAAGTAAAGTAAACACAGTCCACAGCAGCACAAGTATCAAAAGAGAGAGCTTTAAGTGAAATTGAATTGTGAACTCAGATGGTGTTCTGTGTTCGTGTGTGTAGGAAAAGTCTGTGAAAAAACTCTTGTAAAACCCCTCTTTAGTGCAAAAGGGCAGGCCCTTTTATAGTGCAGAAGATGAGTAAGAAAAAGGTAGGAGAATAATTCTGAAATCAATCACAAGCTGTTCCCCTTTGGTTAAGAGATTTGATTCAAACGGGAAAAATAAATAAGGAAAGGATTCGTTTTAAAAATCTTTTCTAAAGCAGTGTAATAGGGATAAATACACAGCAGTATATTTAAGGAAATAGTCTAGTAGCACACGGTTTGGGCAGAACAAGGAAAGACAATCAATTAACAGCCAGTAAAATCAGGGTTCGAATCTTAGTGTGAATGAATCCAACCAGAAAAGGTGAGAAGGGGTTTAATTTAAAGAAAATCAACCGTACAAAACCTTTTAAAGAGGAACTCGGAATCAATCACAAGCTGGCCAAAGGCCTTTTGAAAGAAGAGAATTTGTCATATAAAAAGCATACAGACATGTGAGACAAGAGAGAGTTGTCGTAAACTAGCAAGAAATCAGAGTGACCAAGAAGGTTAGGTTCGTAGACTCAGAATGAGCCTGAAAGAGAGTCAAGGGTTCTGAATGGAACCCTAGACCAAACACGAACTCAAGCCTGCCAAAAACCCCAAATACTAGGGTTTCTGACTCGAATCAGATGCATAGACGAGAAAACAACAAATAGAACATGCTCAGTAGTCTCTTTCAGAGACTTATGAGAAAACAAACAGAGAGAGCAGCAAGTTTGAAACACAGGGAATACATTTAGGCAAAACATGGCACTCAAACAAGTTCAGGAGAGAAAAAGCAATGCAGGTTTAGGAAAAACAGTAGACAGAACCTGCTTAGAGTTCAAACAAAAGTCCAGTAAAAGCAAACAAGGATTAGAAGCTTAGTAAAATACAGTAAAGAAACATACGAGATAGACATGTAAAGCATGCTTATAGAGCCCGGTAGAAGAAAGAACAGAACACAAAAATAGAAGAACATGCATAATATGGCAAAACATAAGAACATAGGAGCAGACATGCGAGGAAAGAACACAAGAACATGGCATAGACAGATTCACACAAAGAAAAGAAGAAGAAGAAAACTCAGAAGTCGTTTTAAGATTTTCCGAAAACCCTAAAATGATACATACTAATTTTGAAAAGAAAATTGGGGAAAAGCTTTAAAACATTGAATATAGCACATATCCACCATAGATCTAAGTAAATAAAAGAGGAAGGAACCTCGAATAGCCTTAGGGTTTCTCTGAATCAATGAGAAGGCTTGGAAGAGGTCTAGTGTTGAGTCAGAGATGGCCATGACTAGGCTTCTAAAGCTCGAATACGTCGGAATGGGGCCGGAGAGGCCACAGAACACAGATCTGCAGGGGACCTGAACGGAC
>NW_017677013.1:26743-35894 GCF_001879085.1 Nicotiana attenuata
ACGATACACATTCCAATGTTCGTTTTTAATCCCCGTTTTGCTTTTCTGATCCTAATGTAAATAAAAGTGTGGCACTATAGATTAGGCCATTTACCATTGAGTAATATGAAGAAAATCTCATCAGATTTTGTTCCAGGTTTTTTTTAGTCCTTGTGCTATTTGCCCTATGGCAAGACAATCTAAGCTTCCATTTCCCACAAGTTCTATATCAACCAAGAATGCTTTTGAAATGATACATGTGGATACTTGGGGACCTTATAGCACCCATACTTATGATGGCTTTAACTATTTCCTTACCATTGTAGATGACTTTACTAGAGGTACTTGGACTCACTTATTAAATACCAAATCTAATGCTTTCACAGTTTTAAAATCCTACTTAACTATGGTAGAAAGGCAATTTTATACAAAGGTGCAGGTTGTTAGAACAGACAATGCTTTTGAGTTAGGCAGTAGTAAAATACAATCAAAAAATTTTCAATCCCAAGAAATTATACACCAAACCACTTGTGTACATACTCCACAACAAAATGGAGTTATGGAGAGAAAGCATAAATATTTGTTAGAAACTTCTAGAGCTTTGTTATACCAATCTCACTTACCCATAGCATATTGGGGGGGATTTTCTACTCACTGCCACCTATTTAATTAACAGGTTTTCTTCAAAAAATTTACACTCTAAAAGACCCTATGAGATACTCTTCAAAATTAGGCCAAATTACTCAATACTAAGGTGTTTTGGTTGTTTATGCTTTGCTTCTACTCTTCCATATCATAGAACAAAATTTGCACCTAGGGTTGTTGCTCGTGTCTTCCTAGGCTATCCACATGGTAAGAAAGGTTATAAATTGCTTAATCTCAAAACTATGAGAACTTTTATCTCAACGGATGTTGTGTTCCAAGAGGAATTTTTTCTCTTTGCTTCAATTAATTCTAATTCTTCCTCTGAACCTTCTTTACCTACTGCTAAGTTTTATCCTAATTCTGTGCAAATTCCAGAGATTTCACCGGTCATTCCCTCGTCTCATAACTCCAGAACTCCACTCACCTCACCAGTCTCTACTCTTCCTACTGGTTCACCAACCTCATATCCTCTTCCTACTGGTTCACCTACCTCATATCCTCTTCCTATCACACCCATTCCTTATAACTATACCTCAAGATCTTCATCTCAATCACATAGTCCTATCCCTTTGTTTCCTTCTTCTGGGATTGAACCTATCTTAGAAATCTCATCAAAAGTCTTCTAGGACACATACCACCCTTGTCTAACTCAATGATTACATTTGCAATGCACTACAACTCAAAAATTTGAGCACTTCCCGTTTGCACACTCTTGTGACACCTCCTTCTGTTTCTTTCAGTGGTCTCTTTTCTACTAATCAATATATGCTCAACTCTCTTTCTAATATTCATGAACCTGTTAGCTTTACACATGTAGCCGACCATCCAGGGTGGAAGGAAGCTATGGCAAAGGAGATTGAGGCTCTTGAGCTCAATAAGACCTGGGATGTGGTGGAGTTGCCACCAGAGAAGAAGGATTTGCCATGTAAGTGAGTTTTTAATGTTAAACAACACTCTGATGGTTCTGTGAAAAGATTGAAAGCTAGTTATAAGGGGTGACATTCAAAGGGAAGGCATAGATTTTAATAAAACATATTCCCCTGTTGTCAAAATGACCACAATAAGGTGTATACTAGCTACATATGTTAAAAAGGGCTGGTGGCTCTATCAATTAGATGTGAATAATGCTTTTTTACATGGGGATTTAAATAAAGAAGTCTACATGAAATTTCCATCATGTATCACACCACCTTCTCCTATTCATGTTCGCAAACTAAAGAAATTACTCTATGGTCTTTGAGAGGCATCTCGTCAATGGTATGCTAAGCTTACTACAACCCTGAATTTTAAAGGTTTCACTCAATCTTTGAATGACTATTCACTATTCTTCAAAAAGACAGGTTCCTTTATCTCCATAGTTGCAGTATATGTAGATGATATTCTATTAACAGGAAATGATAATGTTGAACTACATACATTAAAAGAGTTTCTCAATCAGGACTTTAAAATTAAGGATCTTGGATTCTTACAGCTTTTTCTCGGCATGGAGGTTATTAGAGAACCTCAAGGATTGATTCTCTCCCAGAGGAAGTTTACTCTAGATCTGTTGCAAGAATTTGAATCCTTGCACTTGTCTCCTGCCTCCTCACCTCTTGATTCTTCAATGTTGTTCGCCGAAACAGGGGATCTTGTGAAAGATCCAACCTTGTATCGCCATCTTCTGGGTAAGCTTAATTATCTTACCCACACCAGGCCAGACCTGTATTTCACCGTACAACACCTCAGTCAATACATGCAAGACCCACGACAACCACATCTTGATGCTGCTTATAGAGTATTCCATTACCTTTTGAAGGATCCAGGCCTTGGTCTTTTTATGTCTGTCTCACCGTCGTTTTAGCTCCCCGCCTTTTGTGATTCCGATTGGGGAACTTGTCCTGAGTCCCGCCGGTCGATTAGTGGTTTTTACATCTCCCTGGGTTCTTTTCCTATTTCTTGGAAGTCAAAGAAGCAAACTTCCATCTCACTTAGTTCTGCGGAGGCAGAATACCGTTCCATGCACCGGGTAGTAGTCGAACTCACTTGGTTAGTTCGCCTCTTTGAAGATCTGTCGATTCCAATATCTTTACCTGTTCCCCTACATTCCTATAGTCAAGAAAGCACTTCACATCGCCAAAAACCTCGTGTTCCATGACTGAACCAAGCATGTAAAACTTAACTGTCACTTTGTGCGACAACAATTTCTTGCTGGGCTTATTTCTCTTTCTTTTGTTCAATCTGATTCTCAGCTTGCCAATCTCTTTACTAAACCTCTCACAGGTCCTCTTCATCGGAATCTATTGGCCAAATTGGTTATTCGTACCTCCCCCTCCAACTCGAGAGGGGGGGGGGGGTGTTGGTGTTACCCTAATTTCTGAAAGAGATAGAGAAAGAGATAGGGAGGAAGCAGTTTGATGTTTGAGTGGCTAAGGTTTGTTTTGTCCGAAAATAATGTCTCTTAGTTCTCTTTTGATCTGTAAAGAAGATTTGGGCCTATTTTCTATTTTGGTCCATTCTATTGGGCTCATTACTAGACGCAGGTGGAAGGCCTATTCTTAGAAGATCAGCATACATTACACCCTGTAATTGTAATTATTTATTCTTTGTATTATCTAGTATTCAGTTGTAGAGAATAAATTAGTTATAGAGTAGTCTATAGTAGAGTGTCACTTGGCCTTTCTGTTTCTACCCTAGATTCCTTTGCTATTTGTTTTTTTACATCAGCACTGTACAACAGAAAATTCATTCAATACAAAGGAAATTCTATACGTTGTTTTTACAATTCTTCGATCCTAGAGTTTGACGTGCAACAATTTGACTTGATAAGTTACTAGTCTTGAACATTGCTCTGGAGTTTCATTTACAGCACATCAAATTTCAGGAAAATTCCCTGGAGTTCATATGGTTAGTTTTGCTGTATTTACAATTATGGCTTTTTTCCAACTATTTTGCAACTATTTGGTGTCTTGGCTTATTCAAGAAGATTGGGGAAACCTGTGGGGGTTTTATTGATGTCGCTTGCAGCTTACACGATCTCTCGCGAGTGAGGATTGTGGTGAGGAAAGGGGAAAAATCCCTGTCTCCACTGTGGTGGAAGATGGCTACTTGAGTTATAGGGCTTGGTTGAGCCCTGAACTTTGCCCTATCATTATGCCTCAGATAGTGGCGGAAGAAAAGGGAAGGTCAAATAGAAGGGAGGGGAGGGGAAATCAGTCTCTGAGGGGAGGGGAGGGCTCGCCGGATTAGTGAACTAAGCCGGAATCAGACGTTAGATCGAGAAGAGACGGGAGGTTTGATTTTGGGAGAAGAAGAAAAAATTTCAACAGGAGGAAAAGACGTGAATAGGTTAGTGATGCGGGCTGGAAAGGCAAAATGGGTCGGTCCTCTTCTAATTATCCTAGGGCCAGGCAAGATTTCAGCAATTATAGGCCTGGGCCTCCTCACATGGGCCCAACAACTTTTCCCAATTCTATTAGAATTGATCCTAAGGGGCCTAGATTATTTCAAGCTGCGTGTGATAAGGCTCCTAAGCATATGGGAACAGTCATTCTTCCTTCTTCTGTCA
This sequence comes from Nicotiana attenuata, assembly GCF_001879085.1. NCBI lineage: Eukaryota > Viridiplantae > Streptophyta > Magnoliopsida > Solanales > Solanaceae > Nicotiana > Nicotiana attenuata. The sequence goes on from NW_017677013.1 coordinate 30,912, forward strand.
ATGGTGCTTCACACAGTGGCATTTCTTCACCGAGCTCTAGTGACCTGCGCCCCTCTTCGATGGCCACTGCTTCAGGGGCAGCACTGGCTATAGATGGTGCTGTTATTCCACGGCCTCCCGCCTGTGATGGACCCAGCTCCATCGCCCCCTCATCTGCTCCTGGGCTTAGTTGTGTTGAGGCTACACTTCAAGCTTCTTCTTCTGGGAAGATTGTTGAGCATGCCCCAACTGATGTTAGTGCCGGACCAGTATTTCTAGTTAAGATGCCGTCAAGGGTTTCATGCTCTCCTCCTTCCTGCTACCTTACTGGTGTTTCTGGTCATTCCTATAGCAGCGGGGTGCTAATTTCAGAGGTTGATACCTCTCAAGGAAATGGTGAGATCCTTTCGGCACCTAAAGTTCCTATTGCTAGCAATGCTATGGTCTTGTATTCCTCCGGTAGGAGCAAGGAAAGGGTACATATAGAAGACGCCTGTCCAATTTCGTCACGGATTGGAGGAGGGGATATGTCTTTCTAGATGGAGGATAAACTATTAAACTTTGGGAAGTTTCTAGGTGTTTCTTTTTAAAGGAAGGAGGATAGGGTGTTAGAACAGTTGAGGGAGATTGAGCTACAATCTTTTTATGATGGTGCAGGGAGGGAGTTGGTTCAAGGTGTTAAGCAAAATAATTTAGGGGATGTAGTGGTGTACCAGAGAAGGGGCTGGGTGTGTGACGGGGAGGAAGGGAGCTCGGTTAGAGGGGGTGGGGAGAAGGGGGTATTGTTACTTATGGAAGTTAAGATTCTTTCATGGAATGTGAGGGGGATGAATGACCCAAACAAAAGGGCCATCATCAAAGTGGGAGTTAGAGAGTGGGGTGCTAACCTAGTTTGCTTTCAGGAGACAAAAATGGAAGTTTTGTCGGATGTGATTGTGAGGAGTGTCTGGGGAAGTAGTTGGGTAAGATATGACTGGGTTCTAGCAGCGGGAAGTGCCGGGGGAATTCTTTTAATGTGGGATGATAGAAGCTTGGAGGTAAAGGAGATTAAGAAGGGAGTTTTTTCTTTAGCAGCTCATGTCAAAGTTAGAGTGAGTGGGGTGGAGTGGGGATTTGGGGGAGTGTACGGACCGGTAGGAGAAGGGTCCAAGGTGTTTTTCTGGGAGCAACTGGCCAATATGATGGGGGAATGGGACATTCCATGGGTTCTAGGGGGAGACTTTAACACTATTAGAGTCTCGGAGGAGAGATTAGGGTGTAGTCTGATTTCGAGGGCCATGGAGGAGTTTTCTGACTTCATCAATGATCACTTTCTCATTGATCTTCCTCTGTCAGGGGAAAGGTTTACTTGGGCCAGGGTGGAGGATTCCAACTCAAGGTTTAGACTTGATCAATTTCTGATATCGCCCTTGTGGGATGAGCTGGTGTCGAATGTACTGCAGATTCCTTTACCTAGGCTGACTTCGTATCATTTGCCTATCTTGCTAGATGGATGCAGAGGGAGGGGGTGCGTGTTTCCTTCCGATTCGAGAACATGTGGTTGGATGTGCCAGGATTTGGTGACAAGGTGAAAGAATGGTGGACAAGCTACGGGGTATCAGGGACACCTTCATTCTGTCTTTCGAAGAAACTTAAATTGCTCAAGGGAGATATTATTAGGTGGAATAAAGAGGTTTTTGGGAGGGTAGAGGTTAAAATGAGGGAGCTTATGCATGAACTGGGGGAACTAGAGAGAGGGGAAGGGGCGAGGGAGTTAGATAAATCCGAGAAAGAGAGATTGGGGGAGGTCAAGAGGGAAATAGTCGAGTTAGCAATAGCTCAGGAAACTAGTTGGCGGCAAAAATCGAGGGCGCTATGGTTAAAGGAGGGGGATTCAAATACCAAATTTTTCCACAGGGTGGCGGTTGCAAATCGAAGGATAAACTTCATAAGTCCTAGTTGTGGATGGGGTGAGGATTGAGGGAGAGGAGGAGGTAAAAGGGGCGATAGTGGGGTTTTATGAGAACTTATACAAAGAGGAAGTTGGTTGGAGGCCAACTTTGGGGGGAATAGAGTTCAACCACATAGGGGAGGGAGACAGTGAGTGGCTAGAAAGGGCTTTCGAGGAAGAGGAGGTGCACGAGGCTGTCGAGTTGTGCTGGTGATAAGGCCCCGGCTCTGATGGTTTCTCCTTGGCCTTCTTCCAGCTATGTTGGGACACCATCAAGGGAGAGTTGATGGAAGCCATTGAATAATTCCATGTGAATGGTGTTTTCGAGAGAAGTATCAATGCTTCTTTTATTACTATTGTGCCTAAGAAAGAAGGTGCATCTTGTATCAGAGACTACAAGCCTATTAGTCTCGTGGGGAGCATTTACAAGATTATTTCTAAAGTGCTTTCCAACAGACTTAAGAAGGTTCTTGACGTGTCTGTTTCGTCCTCTCAGAATGCGTTTGTGGAAAGTAGTCAGATCCTGGATGCCGCTTTGGTGGAAAATGAACTTGTAGACTCCGGAAGGAAAAATAGAGAACAATTGTGTAATCAAAAGAGAGAAGAGAGATAAAATAATTGGTAAGGCATTGTATCTAAAGAAACGAGAATTTTTTTTGATAAGGTAAATTGTATTAATCAAAAGGGAGAGAACTCCCGTATACAAGAAGTACACCAAAAAGTAGAGAATTTACCATAGTACATCAGAACATGATTCTCCACAAAAGATGCCCAATCTTCTATACAAGTAGGGCTATATGAGTGCACCAAAAAGCAATCAAAGATAAAAGACTATTCTTAAGATGTGAAAAAGGAGACTCAATCCCCTCAAAACCTCTCATATTTCTCTCCCCCCAAACTATCCACATGAGAGCTAACGGGGCGAACTTCCATGCCTTTTGCTTTCTTCTTCTACGGAAACCGGCCCAGCTATATAACATTTCCTTTACAGTGCTTGGCATCACCCATTGAACACCAAAAAGGTTCAGGATCGCCCTCCACAAAGCCGAGGACACAGGGCAATGCAACAAAAGATGATCAACTTCTTCCCCTGAGCTTTTACACATATAGCACCAACTAACAAGTGTAATTTCTCTCTTTCGCAGATTCTCAGCAGTCAAAATCACTCCCCTCGCCGCTAGCCATGCAAAAAAGCACACCTTCGTGGGCGCCTTAGGAATCCAGATCGAGGAGTATGGAAAAGAGGCCTCCTCTCTCACCAACATACTCTAGTAAAAGGACTTTACGGTAAACAAACCATCGCCACGCAAACCCCTCTCCAAGAATCACAAGATGTTTGGGGCATGTCTTGCCCATATAGCAGTGTCAATAAATCTTGGAGCTCTGCAATCTCCCAATCTTGCATGTTCCCTCCAAATGAGAGGTCCCATACTACCCCCTTCGTGCTCCTTACGAATCTGTTGGACCATCATTTCCTTCTGGTTTGTAATTCTGAAAACGTGGGGAAGGAGACCCTCAGAGTATCCTCTCCACACCACCTATGATTCCAAAAGTTGATTTTCCTTCCATCTCCCACCCTGTAAGTGATGTTGCCACTGAAGGATTCCTAATTCATCATGATGCTCCTCCACATGCCACACCCGAAAGGTGTTGTGATTGCCTTGGTCCTCCCACCCCCTCCCGTGGAATTGTACTTTTCTACTATGACCTCCCTCCATAGAGCACGCTCTTCTATCCCGAATCTCCACAGCCATTTCCCCAACAAAACTCTGTTGAGTACCCTATGATCTTTTACTCCAAGTCCACCCCACTTCTTTGAGGAAGTGACAGTCTGCCAATTCGCTAGATGATACTTTCTAGTTCCATCCGCCGCATCCCAAAGAAAATTGCTTTGAAGCCGCTCCAGTTTTTCTGTGATGCTCACAGGAGCTTGCGACAGGGACAAGTAATAGGTGGGCATACTCGATAAAGTGTTTTTAATAAGCACTTCCTTTCCGCCTTTTGACAAGTACCGTTTCTGCCAGCCTGCTAATCTTTATTTAAACCCTTTCGATTACTGGATTCCACACCGTAGTATCCTTATGCGAAGCGCCAAGTCGGAGACCCAAGTAAGTAGTGGGGAGGGAGCCCACCTTACATCTGAGAACATAAGACAAAGCATCAATGTTAGCAACCTCACCCACCGGGAAAATCTCACACTTGCCGAGGTTGATTTGAGACCTGATACTATCTGAAACCACTGTAGGACCTGCTTCAGGTAGGTCAACTGATCCATATCGGCACCACAGAAAACCAGGGTGTCATCCGCAAAAAGCAAATATGAGACTCTTCGGGCACTGGGCACCCCGATCGGAGCTGAGAATCCTCTCAAGAAGCCTCCGCCCGCTGCACGATCCATCATTTTACTCAGAGCATCCATCACTAGAATGAATAGCATGGGGGATAGGGGGTCTCCTTGCCTGAGACCCCTGGAGCTGCCAAAGAAACCATACGGGCTACCATTAACCAGGACAGAGAATCTGACTGAGGAAATGCAGAACTTGATCCATCCCCTCCATCTTGCTCTAAACCCCATCCGCATCATAATGAAACCCAGGAACTCCCAATTGACATGGTTGAAAGCCTTCTCAAGGTCTAACTTGCATAGTAAGCCGGGATCTCACTGAAATGCAATGCTTGTTAAGAGTAGAAAAAGAGCTTGGAAGTTAGTAGATGAAAGTATGTCTTGAGTCTTCGTCTTCTTCTGAATATATAGCCAGAGCCAGTTGATGCTCATCCTTGATTTCAGTGATTGATTTGATTTCCTTGATACAGAGATAGCAACCCAAAGGATTTGATCCTTGAAAAAGATATATTGTGATTTTTCCAAGAATAAAAGGTGGAGCTTTAAATGCTTCGGTCTTCTTTCCTTGTGTCTTCTACTGGCCTCCATCATCTCGCTGATTTCTTATGATCTTTTCCAGGAATAAAGCTGGAATTTTAAATGCTTCGGTCTTCTTTCCTTGTGTTTTCTGTTGGCCTCCATCATCTTGCTGATTTCTTGCTTATGCTATCTTTGCATGATCATCTCGCTG
>NW_017677014.1:0-35876 GCF_001879085.1 Nicotiana attenuata
AGTCTTATTTGCTAATTGCTTCTTGTCGAGTACGACGTATAGGCATGGTGATGAGTATCTATACGTTGGTGTCTAGCATGACCGTGAGTCTTTAAATTGTGAATATCTTAATTTCGTTGTATTCCTCTTACCTTGGTGATGATTTCTATTTGTTGTGAAAAGCTTGTGAGAGGAAATTGTGACCTATGAACATCGAGGAGCATTGGCTCAAGTTATATTACAAATGTGAAAGTATATGAAATGATTAAACCCTTTGGAGCATTGGCTCAAGTGGTAAAGTGAGATATGAAATAAAAGTGAAAGAAAGAGAAAGAGTATTTAAATTGTTCCCTTGCCGGGACGTTGAGATTATTGATGTTGTACCCTTGCCGGGACGTTGAGATTATTGATGTCACGACCCGGATTTCCCACCATCAGAGTCGTGATGGCGCCTACTCATGGTAGATAGGCAAGCCAACTTAATTACCTTTCCATCACTAGAAATTATCTTTAATAGTTTATAACATCAATATAGAACATAAAGTCTAACAAGAACAATAGCGGAAGTCTGTCTTAAAATGATGAATTTAAAACGCGGAATAGTCTAAAACAACCTCTACCCAAGATTTGGTGTCACATTACTCACGAACCACTAAGGATAAACTAAATACAAAGGTCTGAAAGAAATATAACAACTGTTTGTCTCGAAACAAGGAGGCAACAGTCTAAAAGAAAACAATGAGAAGAGACATCGGGCCTGCGGACGCCTGCAAGGCTACCTCAGTCTCGTGAATATGAATCGCATGCTTCCGAACTACTGCTGCTGCTGTTCCTCAAAACTTGGACCTGTGCAAAAATGCACAGAAGTGTAGCATCAGCACAACCGACCCCATGTGCTGTTAAGTGTCTAGCCTAACCCCGGCGAAGTAGTGACGAGGCTAGACTGGACACCACATAAACCTGTGCAATTATAGATATACAGCGGAAATCGAATACAAAGCAATTACCAACATGGGAGGGGAAACATGCTATGGGGAGTTACAATAATAACAATAATCCAGAGTAACAACTAAAGCAACTTAGGTTCACAGTGAACAAGGAATCAATACTCAAATGTAAACACATAGTCTCAACAATTGTTGCGGCGTGCAACCCGCTCCATAATTACCCTTGTTGCGGCATGCAACCCGCTCCACAATATCATTGTTGCGGCATGCAACCCGACCCATATCACTTATCATATATCATTGTTGCGGCGCGCAACCCGATCCTCATATATTATTGTTGCGGCGCGCAACCCGATCCTCAACATCATTGTTGCGGCGCGCAACCCGATCCTCAATATCATTTAACAGTCTGACTTCCCAAACAACAGTCACAATTAAGGGGCATAAAATAAGCAAATATTTGACAACCATCCCGGCAAGGGAAAGAATCCAACAAGCTCAACCAAACGTCCCGACAAGGGAATAATCAACAACGCTTTCTCTTTCTTACTTTCCTTATCTTATAATTCACTTTACTATTTTGAGCCAACGCTCCAAAGAATCAAGTCATTTCGTATACTTTCAATATTCGTATCACAATTCGAGCCAATGCTCCAGGAATCAAATGATCCTATTACCGTTCACATGTTATTCACAACATATAGAAATCCTCCAATAAACACGAAGTTCACAACCAAATCATGATAATCACATTATAAGACTCACGGTCATGCTAGACACCATAGATACTCGTCACCATGCCTATACATCGTACTCGATCACATAGCAATTAGCAACAAGACTCAACTCCTATTCCCTCAAGCTAGGGTTAAACCAAACAACTTACCTCAAAGCCTTGAAATCCACTTAATCCTCAACTATCGCTTTACCTCGTGATTCCACCTCCAATACAGTGATATCTAGGCATAATTAATTCAACAATATCAATAAAGACTCAATGGCAACTTCTCATAGCCTAGATATAAATTTTCTAGCATTATTCCAAAAATACCAAAATTAGACACCGGGCCCACATGGTCCAAACTCTAGGCTCGGACCAAAACCCGATCACCCATAACCCCACGAGTGCAAATATATAATTTGTTTTAAGATTCGACCCCAAAATTGAGGTTGAATCACCCAAAATTCTCAAAACCCTAACTCTGCCCAAAACCCATAATTTCTACCTTGATTTCATGTTTTTAGGGCTAGGAATTCACTAATTAATGAAGGAAATTGAAGGAAACAAGTTGAACAATGCTTACCCAAGAAGTTTTGATGAAAGGGAGCTTCAATGGACGCCTAAGTGCTTGGAGAAGAAAGGGTTTCGTGTGTTTTTATGAAAAATCCCGTGCTACTGTTCTGTTTTTAACTTAAAAATTCGCTGGGCAAAATTGCCCTACGCGATCGCGGAAATAGGGATGCGATCGCGAAGGGTACCACTGACTGGTCATCGCGATCGCGTGGAGGTTACGCGATCGCGTAGAAGAACTACGTGGGGTCCAAGGATTTGGCTTACGCGATCGCGTGGTTCAAGACGCGATCGCGAAGGAAGACGACTCAGTGCTATGCGATCGCGTGGGGAAGAGCGCGATCGCGAAGAAGGAAATCCCTGTGTAAAAATTGCAGAAAATCTGATATCATCCTAAGTCCAAAACCACCCCGAACACCTCCGAAAACACTCCCGAGCCCTCGGGGCTCCTAACCAATCACACACCCTAACTCAATAACATCTTACGAACGTACTCGAGCGATCAAATCGCCAAAATAACCTCAAAATCATTGGATCAAGCCTCAAAATCATCATTTTCCTTTCAAACTTCATAAACTTCAAACTTTAGATATTTAGGTCCGAAACACGTCAAACGACGTCCGATTTCGACCAAACTTTACAGAAAGCGCTTAACACATATTTAAGACTTGTACCGGGCGTCGGAACCAAAATACGAGCCCGATACCACAGTCTTTTAATAAATTTTCATTTCCATTTTCCTTAATAATTTCAGAAAAATAATTTCATAGAAAAATTCATTTCTCGGGCTCTAGACCTCGGAATTCAATTCCGGGCACATGCTCGAGTCCCATATTTTTCTACGGACCTTCCGGGACCGTCCAATCTCGAGTCCGGGTCTGTTTACCAAAAATGTTGACCGAAGTCAACCTTAAACATATTAATATCAAAATTCTTCATATTTTTCACAGAATTCACATATTTCAACATAAAAGCTTTCCGGCTACGCGCCCAGACTATGCACGCAAATCGAGGCAAGTAAAAATAAGGTTTTCAAGGCCTCGGAAGCACAGAATGAATGAGAAAACAGGTGATGACCCTTTGGGTCGTCACAATTAATGTTGTACCCTTGCCGGAATTTAATTGTTTAATTGTGTTCCCTTGCCGGGATTTCTATTATTATTTTGTTATTCCCTTGCCCCTTTTTTGTGATTGTTGTTTGGGTGAGGAAGAGTCTAAAGCACGAAGGGTGATGGCGTGCATTGTTTGTTATTGTGAGGAAAGAGTGTAAAGCACGAAGGGTGATGCCGTGCATTGTTTGCTATTGTGAGGAAAGAGTGTAAAGCACGTAGGGTGATGCCGTGCCGCACGATGTACCATTCCGTGCCAATTCTATTGATTATATGTGAGGAAAGAGAGTAAAAGCACGAAGGGTGATGCCGTACACATTTTATTATTCTAATTGCTTGGTGAGGACGAGAGTAAAAGCACGAAGGGTGATGCCGTGCACTTGTCTTTGATTTTCCTGATTTTTTCTGATAATTGAGTTATGTTGTCCTTTACTTCTATTTATTAATTTTCTTGTTGTTATCGGTTCAAGTGCATTAGTTGTCTTATTCCACTATTACTGAGATTCTTTACGTTGGCATTTTCCTTTATTGTGTCACTTGTTATTATTGGCTCGAGGTATCCTTGCGCAACATTATGCTTTGAAATTAGGCTATAATTGCTACATGTTTATGTGATTTAATTGCTATTGACATTTAGCATACTAAATATTAAATTGCCTATTTGCTCCTTAAAGTCCATAATTAACTGCTACTTGTCATTACTTGTTTTCTTCAGTGACTCATAATTATTGTGTACTTGTTGTCTTATGAATTCGTATAAATTGTTGCGTTTGTTGGAGTAAATTTCATTTGGAAGAACTGTTGATTTAATGAAATGGGAGCGGGTGGTACGCCTACCACGAGATTTAATGAAATAGGAGCGAGTGGTACGCCTACCACGAGATTTAATGAAATGGGAGCGGGTGGTACGCCTACCACGGAAATATTGAGAAATGGGACCGGGTTGCACGTCTGCAACGAGATATGTTTTGATAGTGAAATCTGCTTTTATTTCCCTTATCCGTATTAGAGTTAAATTATTGATGTTCTTTATTATTTTCTTGAAATTCTGTATTATCTGCTATCCCTGAAGCATGTTCCCCTCCCATTTAAAAATGTTTGTTCTTGTTATTTTTCTGTTGTAGATGCACATATATAACTATACAGGTTGATGTGGTAGTCCTGTCTAGTCTCGTTACTACTTCGCCGGGGTTAGGCTAGGCACTTACCAGCACATGGGGTCGGTTGTGCTGATACTACACTGTGTGCTCTTTTGCACAGACCCAGCTCCCGGACAGCAGCAGTAGCTCGGGAGCCAGCCTTCAGTCCACCGAGACTCCGAGGAAACCTTGCACGCGTCCGCAGGACTAGTGCCTCCTCTATCATATATTCCATTCTGTTATCTCATGTTTTCGAGACGAACAGTGTTATATTTCTTTCAAACGATTGTATTTAGTACTCTTAGTAGTCCGTGGATGATGTGACACCAGTTCTTGGGTAGGTTTATGTTAATTTTTCCGCATTGTAGTTCAGATTCTTTAATTTAAGACTTCTGCTTATTTATTTCATTCTGTTGTTTTCATGATATTACTGATAATTGTTAAAAGAGGTAAATTGGTTAATGACAAAGGTAATTAAGGGTTGGCTTGCCTAGCTCTCATTAGTAGGCGACATCACGACTCCCGAGGGTGGGAAATCCGGGTCGTGACAAGTTGGTATCAGAGCTCTAGGTTACACAGGTCTCACAATTCACGGACAAGCTCAGTAGAGTCTGAGGGATCGGTACGGAGACGTCTGTATTTATCCCCCAGAGGCTACGGAGTTAGGAAAACTTCATAGTTGTTCTTTCCTGTCGTGCGGTTTTGTTTCTCAAATGCTAAATTAAAACCTCTACTCTTGTCCATTCGCGAATGGCGAGGTCATGTACCGCTTCTTCAGATGAGCAGCAGCACAGACCAGTGATAGATCAGCTACGTCTTCGGAGGCTTTGTGGAGGTTGGATAAGTTTCACCAAGCTCTTCACTACTACATTCAGCGGTGCATCTACTGAGGATCCCTAAGATTATCTAGACAGCTGTCATGAGGTTCTTAGGAACATAGGGATCATGGAGACCAATGGGGTCAAATTTGCTACCTTTCGCTTGTCTGGATCCGCCAAGATCTGTTGGAGAGATTATTGATTGGCTATACCAATTAGGTCACCAGCTTTGACTTGAGAACAGATCACGCAGCTATTTCTGGAGAAGTTTCTCCCCACTCAGAGAGAGGTCTATCGGAGGCAGTTTGAGCGTCCCCAATAGGGTTCTATGACTGTTACTCAGTACGAGATCAGATTTATCGACTTAGCTCGTCATGCTCTTATCATACTTCCCCGTGAGAGAGAGTGGGGAGGTTCATTGAGGGACTCGTCCAGCCCGCTCAGTTAGCTAGAGGTGGAGGTAGAGGTATTAGAGGTGGAGGTAGAGATGCTAGAGGTGGAGGTAAAGGTATTAGAGGTGGAGGTGCAGGTATTGTTCTGGTTTGTAGTAGAGAAGTTTCGGTTTTATTTTGCGCCATATCTGGTCATGCCTAGTGATTCTTTGAGTGCCCCTGTTTGTGTGTCTATGCCGGTGAGTGATTCTTTTATGGTGGATCGTGTTCATTGATCATGTATAGATGTGATTAGAGGTCATGAGACTCGTGTAGATCTGCTTCTTCTGTATATGGTTGATTTCGATGTCATATTGGGGATGGACTGGTTATCACCTTACCACGCTATCTTGGACTGTCATGCCGAGACTATGACCTTAGTTTTACCCGGTATGCCTTGTTTAGAGTGGAGAGGGACTCCTGGTCATTCTACCCGCAGTGTTATATCGCATGTGAAGGCTTGGTGTATAGTCGAGAAGGATGCTTGGTCAACTTGGTGTATGTTCGTGATTCTAGTGCTGAGGTCCCTTCTATTGATTTTGTGCCCATTGTTCGTGAGTTTCCTGATGTGTTCCCTTCAGACCTGCCGGGTATGCCACCCGACAGGGATATTAATTTCTGCATTGAATTGGCTCCGGGCACTCAGCCCATTTCTATTCCGCCATATCGTATGGCCCCGCCTGAGTTGAAAGAGTTAAAGGAACAGTTGAAGATTCATGAGAAGAACTATCCGGTTCATGATTTGGAGTTGGCAGCCATAGTTCACGCATTGAAGATTTGGAGTCATTACCTGTATGGCGTGGTATGTGAGGTGTTCACGGATCACAAGAGTCTTCAGTACTTATTCAAGCAAAAGGAATTGAATTTGAGGCAGAGGAGGTGGTTGGAGTTGTTGAAGGATTATGACATCACCATTTTATATCATCCGGGGAAGGCCAATGTGGTGGCCGATGCTTTGAGTAGGAAGTCAGCCAGTATGGGCAGTCTCGCTTATATTCCGGTCGGTGAGAGACCGCTTGCTTTGGATGTTCAGGCGTTAGCCAATCGGTTCGTAAGGTTGGATGTTTCGGAGCCTAGTCGTGTGTTAGCTTGCACGGTCGCTCGTTCTTCATTATTGGAGCGTATCCATGATCGGTAGTATGATGATCCCCATTTGTGTGTCCTTAGAGACACAGTGCAGCGCGGAGGTGCCAGGCATGTTACCTTAGATGATGATGGAGTTTTGAGATTGCAGGGTCGAGTATGTGTGCCTAATGTGGATGGGCTCCGAGAGTTGATTTTGGAGGAGGCCAATAGCTCCCGGTACTCTATTCATCCGGGCGCCGCGAAGATGTTTCAGGATTTACGGTAGCATTATTGGTGGCGTAGAATGAAGAAGGATATCGTAGCATATGTGGCTCGTTGTTTGAATTGTCAGCAGGTTAAGTACGAGCATCAGAGGCCTGGTGGTGTATTTCAGAGGAATGAGCTTCCCGAGTGGAAGTGGGAACGGATTACTATGGACTTTGTTACTGGACTCCCGCTGACTCGGAAGAAGTTCGACGCAGTTTGGGTCATTGTTGATAGGCTGACTAAGTCAGTACATTTCATTCCTGTGGCAGTCTCCTATTCTTCTGAGAGGGTTGCTGAGATCTATATTCGGGAGATTGCCCGCCTTCATGGTGTGCCCATATCTATCATTTCGAACCGAGGTACGCAGTTTACCTCGCGCTTCTGGAGAGCAGTTCAGCGAGATTTAGGCACACGGGTTAAGTTGAGCACGGCATTTCATCCCCAGACAGGCGGTCAGTCCGAGCGGACTATTCAGATCTTAGAGGACATGCTCTGAGCTTGTGTTATTGACTTTGGAGGTTCGTAGGATCAGTTCTTGCCTTTAGCGGAGTTTGCCTACAACAACAGCTACCAGTCGAGCATCTAGATGGCTCCTTATGAGGCCTTATATGGTAGGCGGTGTCGGTCTCCGATTGGATGGTTTGAGCCGGGAGAGGCTCGGTTGTTGGGTACGGATATGGTTCAGGAGGCCTTGGACAAGGTCAGGATCATTCAGGATAGGCTTCGTTCAGCTCAGTCCAGGCAAAAGAGCTATGCAGACCGCAAGGTTCGAGATGTGGCTTTTATTGTTGGTGAGCGGGTATTGCTCCGAGTGTCGCCTATGAAAGGCGTGATGAGATTTGGGAAGAAGGGCAAGATTAGCCCTAGGTTCATTGGTCCATTTGAGATTCTTGATCGAGTGGGAGAGGTGGCTTATAGACTTGCTTTGCCGCCGAGCTTATCAGTCGTACATCCAGTGTTTCATGTGTCCATGCTTCGGAGGTATCACAGCGATCCAGCCCACGTGTTAGATTTCAGCACTGCCCAGTTGGGTAAGGATTTGTCTTATGAGGAGGAGCCGGTAGCTATTCTAGACCGGCAGGTTCGTCAGTTGAGATCCAAGAGTTTTCCTTCTGTTCTTGTTCAGTGGAGAGGTCAGGCATCGACCTGGGAGTCCGAGTCCGATATGCGGAGCCCTTATCCTCATCTTTTCCCCGACTCAGGTACTTCTTTCTTTTGTCCGTTCAAGGACGAACGATTGTTTTAGAGGTGGAGAATGTGACGACCCAAAGGGTCATCACCTGATTTAAATGAATTCTATGCTTTTGAGGCCTCGAAAACCTTATTTAGACTCGCCTCGATTTGCATGCGCAGTCCGGGCGCGTAGCGGGAAAGCTTAAATGTGAAATTCTATGAAAACTATTAAATTTTGATATTAAAATGAATAAATTTGACTTCGGTCAATATTTTGGATAAACGGACCCAGACCCATGATTTGACAGTCCCGGAGGGTCCGTAGAAAAATATGGGACGTGGGCGTATGCCCGGAATCGAATTCCGAGGTCCCAAGCCCGAGAAATGAATTTTTGAGTAAATTGTTTTTCTGAAATTATTAAGGAAAATTGAAATGAAAATTGATTTGAACGTGTTGGTATCGGGCCCGTATTTTGGTTCCGGCGCCCGGTACAGGTCTTATATGTGATTTAAGATGTTTCTGTAAAGTTTGGTTGAAAACAGACGTCGTTTGACGTGATCCGGACCCTAAGCGGGAATTTGATGTTTTAAAGGAGATTTTGGAAATTTCATTGATGTTGAGGTTTAATTCGATGTTCATGATGTTATTTTGGTGATTTGATTACACGAATATGTTCGTGAGATGTTTTTGAGGTTGTGTGTATACCTGGATTAGAGTTTTGAGGGCTCGGGTGAGTTTCGAGTAGGCTCCGGGATGCCTTAGGCTTAAAAGATCAGATGTTGCAGGTTCAGGAAATTTTGCAGGTCTCTGAACCCTCCAGCGCGGTCCGCGAGAAATCGCGTGCGGCCGCGGCCGCCTTTGAGCGGTCCACGGTGGATGCTATGCGGCCGCGGTCGGCTTTGTGCGGTCCGGCAGGTATTCAGGGAGGCCTGTGCGGTCGCGATCCTTTTTGCGCGGTCCGCACAGGGAGCTTTAGAGGGGTATAAATAAACGGGAATTTCAGTTATTTTACACTTTTCAAAACCCCAAAACATAAGAGGCAATTTTCCAAACAAACTTTCTTCTCCAAAACAATTGGTAAGTGATTTCTAACTCATTTTGTTCACTCCTCAACATCTTCTAACATGATTTCAACTTCAAATCAAAGATTTTCATGGGGAAATTAGGTATTTTGGGTAGAACCTAGGTTTTTCAAAAAATTGGGGATATAGACCTCAATTTGAGGTCCGATTTTAAAACAAATTACATATTTGGGTTCGTGGGGGAATAGGTAACCGGGTTTTGGTTCGAACCTCGGATTTTGACCACGTGGGCCCGGGGGCATTTTTTACCTTTTTGGGTAAAACTTGGGAAAACTTATTTTATGCATTGGGAATGATTCATTTAGCAATTATTAATGTAATTTAGTAAATTGTGACCAGATTCGAGCGGATTGGTGGAGAAATCAAGGGGTAAAGCTATAATTGAGGCTTGAGTTGAATTCAAGGCATTGAGGTAAGTGTTTGGTCTAACCCTAGCTTGAGGGACTAGGAGTTGAGTTTATTTGCTAATTGCTTCTTGTCGAGTACGACGTATAGGCATGGTGACGAGTATCTATACGTTGGTGTCTAGCATGACCATGAGTCTTTAAATTGTGAATATCTTGATTTCGTTGTATTCCTCTTACCTTGGTGATGATTCCTATTTGTTGTGAAAAGCTTGTGAGAGGAAATTGTGACCTATGAACATTGAGGAGCATTGGCTCAAGTTATATTACAAATGTGAAAGTATATGAAATGATTAAACCCTTTGGAGCATTGGCTCAAGTGGTAAAGTGAGATATGAAATAAAAGTGAAAGAAAGAGAAAGAGTATTTAAATTGGTCCCTTGCCGGGATATTGTTGCTTATTGATTATTTTCCCTTGCCGGGACGTTGAGATTATTGATGTTGTACCCTTGCCGGGATTTAATTGTTTAATTGTGTTCCGTTACCGGAATTTCTATTATTATTTTGTTATTCCCTTGCCCCTTGTTTGTGATTGTTGTTTGGATGAGGAAGAGTCTAAAGCACGAAGAGTGATGCCGTGCATTGTTTGTTATTGTGAAGAAAGAGTGTAAAGCACGAAGGGTGATGCCGTGCATTGTTTGCTATTGTGAGTGTAAAGCACGAAGGGTGATGCCGTGCTGCACGATGTACCATTCAGTGCCAATTCTATTGATTATATGTGAGGAAAGAGAGTAAAAGCACGAAGGGCGATGTGCACATTTTATTATTCTAATTGCTTGGTGAGGACGAGAGTAAAAGCACGAAGGGTGATGCCGTGCACTTGTCTTTGATTTTCCCGATTT
The DNA here is from genome assembly GCF_001879085.1 of Nicotiana attenuata. Lineage (NCBI taxonomy): Eukaryota > Viridiplantae > Streptophyta > Magnoliopsida > Solanales > Solanaceae > Nicotiana > Nicotiana attenuata. The sequence continues at coordinate 10,549 of NW_017677014.1, forward strand.
TTGCTGATAATTGAGTTATGTTGTCCTTTACTTCTATTTATTGATTTTCTTGTTTTTATCGGTTCAAGAGCATTAGTTGTCTTATTCCACTATTACTGAGATTCTTTACGTTGGCATTTTCCTTTATTGTGTTACTTGTTATTATTGGCTCAGGGTATCCTTGCGCAACATTATGCTTTGAAATTAGGCTATAATTGCTACATGTTTATGTGATTTAATTGCTACTTGACATTTAGCATACTAAATATTAAATTGCCTATTTGCTCCTTAAAGTCCTAATTAACTGCTACTTGTCATTACTTGTTTTCTTCAGTGACTCATAATTATTGTGTACTTGTTGTCTTATGAATTCGTATAAATTGTTGCGTTTGTTGGAGTAAATTTCATTTGGAAGAACTGTTGATTTAATGAAATGGGAGCGGGTGGTACGCCTACCACGAGATTTAATGAAATAGGAGCGAGTGGTACGCCTACCACGAGATTTAATGAAATGGGAGCGGGTGGTACGCCTACCACGGAAATATTGAGAAATGGGAGCGGGTGGTACGCCTACCACGAGATTTAATAAAATGGGAGCGGGTGGTACGCCTACCACGAGATTTAATGAAATGGGAGCGGGTGGTACACATACCACGGAAACATTGAGAAATGGGATCGGGTTGCACGCCTGCAACGAGATATGTTTTGACAGTGAAATCTGCTTTTATTTCCCTTATCCGTGTTAGAGTTAAATTATTGATGTTCTTTATTATTTTCTTGAAATTCTGTATTATATGCTATCCGTGAAGCGTGTTCCCCTCCCATTTAAAAATGTTTGTTCTTGTTATTTTCCCGTTGTAGATACACATATATAACTGTACAGGTTGATGTGGTAGTCATGTCTAGCCTCGTCACTACTTCGCCGGGGTTAGGCTAGGCACTTACCAGCACATGGGGTCGGTTGTGCTGATACTACACTCTGTGCTCTTTTGCACAGACCCAGCTCCCGGACAGCAGCAGTAGCTCGGGAGCCAGCCTTCAGTCCACCGAGACTCCGAGGAAACCTTGCACGCGTCCGCAGGACTAGTGCCTCCTCTATCATATATTCCATTCTGTTATCTCATGTTTTCGAGACGAACAGTGTTATATTTCTTTCAAACGATTGTATTTAGTACTCTTAGTAGTCCGTGGATGATGTGACACCAGTTCTTGGGTAGGNGGGGGGGGCGTATGTTGTTTTTAGAACATTGGATTACTTTTTACGGTACATATTTACATTAGAGATTATCAAAAAATTTTAAAAGTTATTTTAACTCAAGTAAATGTGAATAACTTTCAAAATTATCCTTACTTCTTCATAGTTTTGGATTAAAAAGTTTGAACTCGATAATAGTTATTTCTTTTCGTGGTAGTAGAGAAGAAAAGAACTTCTAGGTAATAAATAGAATCTTTCGAGCTTGAACTAACAAAGAACGAAAAAAAAGAGAGAAAAGAGTAGTAATAAATTAATTACCCCTGTTAAGAGTATGAATTATATCACTTATGGATTAACTACAAGCTAACATTGTTGATATATCATAGACCAAAAGTTTCTTGGCTTTCCTATAGTACAATCAAAAATAGAAAGCAAGTTTTTAGGTTCAATCTGCCAAATTATATCATATGTTCACAAAAGTCTTCCTTGCCCAAATTATTCATATAAATAAGTAATAAGTAACAATCATAACAAAAAGTTCATGGTATAAATTAGTTAAAAGAATTGTGTCTTTGATATCTTCATAAGCTATAAGAAATCAAACTTTTTTTTATAACAAGAATTAGTCGCATTTGTCATTACACTTCTAATATTTATTAATATCTTATGTTGCTTTTTATTTTCCGTTTTTCTCTTCTCAATTAGGGTTATACGTGCAAGGCACGTATATAGAGACTAGTATCCTTAAATTAGACAAATATTTAAGGTTATAAAAGTCGATCAATATTTGGAGGTTATTTTAGTCGTTCAACATTTAGTATAAATTATTGGTGCTTTTATAATAATAATAATAATAATAATAATAATAATAATAATGATATATATATATATATATATATATATATATATATATATATATATTAATTATTATATATCATTTGTGAGACAAATGATTAATACTTCTAATCTAAATTTATTTTGGGAGGAAAAGGATTAATACTCCTAACATCTACCCAAATTTTAGGAGGAAAAAGGTTTTGGGCAATAACTATAAAATTGCGGAGGGATACTACAAGAATCCTATAAATTGAAAGGTATCGTCGTATCAAATCAAAAGGATTTATAATTTTAGGAGTTCTTATATATTTTAAATAAGGAAAAATTTCCAGTAAAAAGATTTAGTTAGATTTCAAAGTCCTAAATATTAAAAATTGATTAAATGACTATTTCTAAATATTAGGGAACTAGTTAAAATGACTATTTTATCTAGTGTGAATTCTATATTTGAAGGGTAAAAAAGACGAACGACATTTCGCTAAGGACTTTTGTGCTTTTAGTATTAGACTATTTTTAGTGTACGCACGAAGCGCGTGTACCTTGTACTAATGTGCCGAAACTTTTAAAAGTCGCGTAAATAATATTGAAAAATGTATATTTGCATTATAAAATAGAAACTAAGAAAGTACATCATAAATTTATGAAAATGATAAATGTTAAATTGTTGATCCTATTTACCTAACTCACTGAAGGAAGGAATCATGCATGTCTTATAGAATTATTCAATGTTTATGGATTGTAAATATTAATGAAAATATGAAAAAGCAAATCAAACTAGAAATATATTGGCACTTCAACCAACGACACCTAAGAAAATAATAAACTAAATGTATACATATTTTTAAAATTTTATTTGGAGTTATAATATAAAATTAAAGTTGTAGCTAGACATTTGAATTTAGAATATGTTATGATTGATGGTGTTATTTTACTTGATAATTAATTGGAACAATATGCAACAATGATAATAAAATAAAGTTAGTTCAATTGACTTCCAATTAAATATTGTTACTTATTAAGTGTGCATGTGTTATTAAGTTGTACCAAATATAGACGTCTTTATTTATAAATATTAGGATTTTCTATATGGTTCAAACAAGGAAAGATTTAATAAGTAAAAGTTTTGGTTGATTTCAAAGTCCTAAATATTACTGAAATAACTAAATGTCTATTTTGTCTAGTATAAATTCTATTTGAAAAGGATAAAAAAGATGAACGACATTTCGCTAAGTATCTTCGTGATTTTAATATAGCATATATTATCCAGCGTGATTTGGAAAGCAAACCATCACGTCAGTTTTTCATTTTTAAGGAATTTACCTATAAAAAGTAAAAAGGCGAAATTTAATTTGCATTACCATAAATCGTGCAATTACAACTCCCTTTTAGAGAATTAGTCACTCTCTTAGTGAGCCCAGCAAGAACGTAACTCACTAATTTAATTCTTAATGGACTGGACCTTACTTACTATGGCATGATATTCATATAGTTAAACATCAGATAGGGTGGAGAACATGGCAAATGTGTAATTAAAATGTAAACAGGCAAATATACTCCACTAAAGATGATATTACAATCCCACTTTGCTAAGCAGCAGAATAAAGAAGGGGAATTTTAATAAAGCACTATCTTTTAGTAGTAATTAGCCATCAATAGATATCATTTGCTATATTACGGATTATAGATACATTTTCTGTGGTTATAAGATGTATTTGATGTATTTAAGCTATTGTATTCATGAATACAGTAGCAAAAATAGGCGTGAATCAGGGAAGTCCAGCTAATCACTTGTTGTACTCGAGTGTATTCGNCTATATTCATGGAGTGAAACATGGGATTACAGCTGGACAGATTATTGTATTCGACTGTATTCACGGCGTGAAATAGGGGATTACACTGTTTTTAAAACGGAAAGTGAATCAATTAACATAATAGACTCCTAATATAACTCAACAAACTCAATTATAACACACAAATTTTGTATTTTCAGTTATAAAAAAGATTCTCAACCGAAAAATACACCAAAAACATAGCAATCTTCAGAGAAATTATATAATACATCTGAACACAAATTATATTAATTAAAAAAAATATATGGATACATTCATGGCATATAGCGAGACAATGAATACAATAAAATATATAGAATACAGCGGGATACATTGAAATACAATGAAAAAAAAGACAGTCAATACAATAAAATACATACAATGAAAAAAAAAAAAGATAATGAATACAATGAAATACATGAAAATACATTGAAATATATTAACAGAAAATCAAGTTGCTCAGCCCCAAACTCTGTCGTCTTTGTTCAAGAACAAACCCTAATTTCCGGCGAAGCCGCCGTTCACCGGAAGCCGGTAGTGAAAACGCGCCGCCTTGGTCTGGCGATGGTGCCAGAGCCGATGTCACACAAATTGAGGAAGGAAGAGGAACGTCAAAGCCTGCTCAGTTAGCCATAGCAGAAGTGGATGGATGAGGAAGGAAGATGTACTATAGATTCGGAATGGGCTTTAAGGTCCAATTAATCAGGGCACAATATATAAGAAGCGGCAATAACACAAAAAGAACAATTGGTGCGGTGAAAGCAGAGAGCTATAGGGAGTTTCAATGGGTGGTTTTGCACTCTCTGTCATTCTCCGCCGTCGATGATCACTCAAATGAAAATTTTTCGAGACAGTGGAGATGAATCAGTGGAGAATTGTGATTGTATTCATGGAGAAAGACTGGCATTGAGAGAGAGGGTGGAGAAAAATCTGAAAGAATGACAGAGAAAAATAATACAAAGCGTATTTTATGGCTTAAGGTTAGGAGGTGACCATAAATAGATATTTGGCTATAAAAATCAAAATGTAGCTATAGAATATAATTTTTTAAAAGAGTATTTATTTAAAATAAATAAGGTATCAACCTTTGCTATAGTAGGTAAAAACTTTAAATAATCAAACCGCTAACTTTTTGCTAATAATAGACCCACTAAAATAATATACTACTAGTAAACACATTTATCTAAAATAGTTAGTTAGTTACGATTCTTATTGCTTTCAGGACACCCATATCGACTGGCATTTCAGATTGTAGCTAAATTAAAGAAAGTCCATAATCACACAAGATATTTAACCCTCTATAGCAAAACATTACTGCATTAAAGACAATTAAAAATTAGTAGCAATTACTTTGCTTAATGGATATTCTTCTTATTTCGGCATAAAGTTAAATTATGTCTAGCTGTTGAACTTTTACATTACCAATTATGGAGAACTGTCGCTCATTTGAACCTACAATCTAGTCTAAAGCTAGTTTAATTTACCGTTTACATCCGCTTCTATTTTTTTTTTAAAATCTCTTAAACCTTTTACTCTTCATGATTGTGAGTGCACATATAGATCTTAGTTTAGCTGCATGTAATAATTTATATCTGGAACAGATGAAACATACACTTTCTAGGGCTATGAAAGTTAAAGTAGACTAAACCTTAACTCTAGTCACATTCGAAATAATATCTTTAATTTCTACTTGCATGTCAATTATATGCAATAACATATTCAGTATAATTCCATGGTGCGGAGTTTAAGGATGATAGTGTATACGCAAATTTTACTCTTACCTTATAAAGATAAAGAGATGGTTTCTGATAGATCTTCGGCTAAAAAAACATAATCATAACAATTAGGAAAAGGAAATACAGTGCATCTCAACTACATAAAAGAAATCGTAATATTAAAAAATGTCTAGTAAGATAGACATGTACCCGCACCAAACAAAACATTTGTACTTATATTCCTTCAAAAATGTATATGTATAACAAATATGCATCGAGCACCGTCCGTTTTTGTTAGTAAATGGTGGAGCATTGCATAATGTACTCATAATAGATTCTTGATTAAGATGTTTTGCGCATTGTATTTGATGAATAAAGAAAGATTCTTACGCCTTCTAATTTTTTCCTATAATTTTCAAATACTATTAGTCAATTTGCTCTAACTAACCTACAAACATTAGGGGTCCAAAATATTACTGACCATCCCTTTCCAGCTATCAAACTTTAAATACTTTTTCTAGATTCCTTTTTTTGTTTTGCTGAAAATAGAATTTTATTTTATGAGCTTCCTCTTTTTTCTTTTTTTCTTTTTTTTACCCCAGAGATAGATTTCTTAACCTCTAAGTCGTTTGTCATGAAAATTTCGAAAATGAAATACATGGACTATTTTAGTCTAGCAAGGATATATTGGTAGAGTTGTCAATACCTATATGTATGCATGCTTACGATATATTTCTGGAACGTGAAAAAAATAATACACGCACTTGGACCTCTGCATTATATGTTGCTAAACTAAGAAGTTTTATGCATTTGGATCTATTGTTAAAATATATTGGTATTGATTCTACATTCCATGCACATGCGCAGGCCTGAAAAGCCTGGTAATCTATTTCTTCTTTAAGAGTTATTGGTACGCGAAAGCAGAGTCTGGTGTAGGATTTCTAGTACATGGGTACACTACTAAAAAAAAGAGATAAAAATATATTAAGTGGAAATTGATCCCTCTTCCTCTTGATAAATAACTTAACCTTCAACCAAGTGCAACATTCAAGAGCATTGGGTTCCAATAGTTAGCATCATACTAATTTTAAAAAATATGCACATAAAATATTTAATTTTGCGAAAAGACCAAGGGTTCACGTACCCCGTATTTTACCCTATAAATCCGCCCCTGCCCGAAAGCTATTCAATGTTCTTTTCAATTATGTTGCAAAGTAGTAAAAGAATTTTTGAAATCACGAGCTTGTCTTTTTTCACTTGGATCTTTGCATGATATGAATTGGCTAATTTTTGTATTAATTTGCTTATGGACTGACATAATAGATAGTTTCTCTCTATTAATCCATATTGCCACCATTACTTGCGATACTTATAAATTACCCTTCAATTATTAAAGACAAATTTGCAGACGCAATAATTGTTGGGGATCATTTAAGAAGATTAAACTGTTATTTCTATTTTCATAACTCATCATCTTGATACATTTATATTGTGACAACTTTCAAAGTGTTGTTTATCCCTTTTCTTAATATCTTTGAATGTTCGTTAATTATTATGGATATTCACCATCTTCCGTTAAGCAGTAGACTACCTTTATAACTAGTTAATTGTTTTAGACTAGCATATGATTTCAGCCCAAGTTTAGATTTACTTTATTCTATTATTTTAGGTAGCAATACCCTATAAAAAGATATATAGTCGAAGTACATGTGATCTGATTTGAATATTGAAAAGATAAAAAGAATACACTATGCAAACAATGATATCTAAGTAAATGTAATAAGTTTAAAGTAACTTATAACTTTGTTTCTCCAAAGTATAGAGAAACTTTTAAAGCACATACACAATTAGTGCAATTATCGAGCGTGATTTGGAAAGCCAACCATCATTTTAAAGGAATTTATTTACCTATAAAAAGAAAAAAACAAAATTTAATTTGCATTAAAGACAACACAGGCTCCAACATAAGTCTCCTGTCACGGAGCCACCCTCACCTCATCAGTGGCGGACCCAGGATTTTACACAAACTGTTTCAATATAAGATGACCCGAATTAATAGTATAAGCGGCTTCATGCCTAACAGAATTTGGTCGTATCTTTGTTATTTTTCTTCTTTTTTGCCTCTTTTCTTTATAGTGTGATGTTAAAATTAAGTCATATAAAAGTGAGCGCACGGTATATTTTACAAATGTTTGCATTTTAAAAGTACAAAAACTATTTCCTCCTAATTTTCTGTACAATTTATCTTTTTTTTTTCACCAAACACTCTTATCTATTTAATTTAACAGATTTTACTTTCAAAATTTTGTTAAACATTAATAAGAAAGTAATTTAACCAATTAAAAAATTTATTAACTCCAAATTTTTTGACAGAATATTAAATCCTTTTGTTTGTGTAACTAAGAAGGTATTATTTACAGATAGAGGACAATAAAAAGAGTTACAATCTTAACAAAATTAATACCAATAATTAAAGAAAGAGGGCTAATACATTAAACCAAAATTTTTAATATAAAACAAACAAAAAATTCAGCATAATCTAACAAATTATAAATAATTTCATCAAATATGCTTGCATGATTTAGCAAAGTTTATGAATTATCACTTTGTAGAAAGGTTTAATTTTTGTAAAGTAAAACAAAGTTGATTTCTATTGAATTAATTTAAAAATATGAAGTAACATAGAGAAAAGACAAAATAGAAGTAATTGGAATAATAATTTTACAAGTAAGTTGTGGTTATACTGTTAACAAGGCCTACCATTGCACATTCTAGCTATGTCCCAAAACAAACAGAAAAGGAAAATTTACAAAATGAATACGGGTAAATGTGACTGGAACACATGACTGAACCCCCATGACCATGTTTACAGATATCACATTCGCATCAACTGGGTTCAAATTTATTGCTATATACGCATTTTCCCTATTTTAAGCGTAAATTGCCTATGAACTTGGTACTATTCTTCGACTGAACCCACTTAGAGTCCGCCCCTGACCCTCATCCATAATGGCGGAACATAAATCCTAAATGAAAAGGTTGAATATGATTCTAATTAAATTAATTAATGACATTTTTCTAGTTATGCCTAGCAGAGCCAAGCATATAAACAATGACTAGCTGCAAGGGTTCCTATATATATATATATATATATTTATCACTACTGATTAACTAAAATTCAAGGACCTTCACTTTATTACCTCCATTCTCTTTTCAAGAAAACAGATACATCAATCGCATAATGGCCGTTAATTGCATACTATATCTAGAAAACTTATAGCAGATACGATGTGTGATGGAATTGGCTTTACTCTAAGTTGAGTAGGGTAATAAAGTAAAACACAGTTTGACCCCTTAATTAGACACTTTAATTCTATCTTGTCTGTGTCACTGGATCGCATTTTCTTTATGTGCTTTTTTTAATGTAAATTTCACTCTTTTAAAAATGGATTACGCTGATGTTTCGATTAAAATGCCTATATCTCAAGTGTTTAATTACTACAGTTTTATCATAATTTACATTTCTTTTATCCTAAAAGATGGGATTAGCTAAGAGAATTAATTATTTGTTGATATACGGAAATTATATCCAGCTAGCAATATGTTACTCTATATGAAGCATCTAACCAGATTTGTTTTTGTACTTCACAGTACGTCTCAGTATCATGAGATTGATCTCATTTTATATGTTCTAAGATACATGATGACTAAGAGCAAAGGTGTATTTGTTGCAATGGTTCATATGTTCTAAGATTGATCTCATATTATATATTCTACGATATACATTGACTAAGAGCAAAAAATGGTGCGCTGAAATGAGAGTCAAGTAGATCGAGGTCGGGGTTCTTTGTTCGCGGTTCCATGGTGTCACGACACGTTTTCCCACCCTCGGGAATCGTGATGGCGCCTACTCGTGAAAGCTAGGCAAGCCGAGTGTTACAGAATTTATTACCCTTTTTCCTTAACCTTTTAACAATTCCAAATTAACATGTGATCAACAGCGGAATAACCATAATAATAAAAGAAATGCGGAAGACGAAATCTGATAATTTTACTAAATACTAGTACAAAATCCAACATATAACTCTACCCAGAATTGGTGTCACAATGTCACGGACCATATAAGAATACTACAAATAGTGTTCTGAATGGAAAATACAAGTCTGTCTCTGAAATACATAAAAACAGAATGGAAAAGGATAGAAGGGGACGCCAAGGCCTGCGGACGTCTGCAGAACTACCTCGGGTCTCCGCTGGACTGAAGGCAGCAACCTCTCTATGGTTCGAATGCTCCAATACCGGGATCTGCACACAGTGCAAAGTGTAGTATCAGCACAACCGACCCCATGTGCTGGTAAGTGTCGAGCCTAACCTCGGCGAAGCAGTGGCGAGGCTAGGACAAGACTACCAAATAAACCTGTGCAGTTATATCATATACAGCAAATAATAGCAACGGAAACTAATAGTTAAAGATGGGAAGGGGGAACATGCTGAGGGGGATACCAAGTACTAACAGAATTTCAGTAGAGAAGCACAAAGAACACTATAATTCAATTATGAGCAAGAATAAGGAAAAGAGTAACAAGTGCACGGCATCACCCTTCGTGCTTTTACTCTTGTTTTCACCATAAAATCAATAGATTCAGCACGACATCACCCTTCGTGCTTTTACCTCACATAATCATGGCACGACATTATCCTTCGTGCATTATCACTCATATCATGGCACAGCATCACCCTTCGTGCTTTTACATTCACAATATCGGCACAGCATTACCCTTCGTGCATTAACACTCACTCACCAATATCACGCACGGCATCACCCTTCGTGCTTTCCACTCTTCCTTCCCCAAGCAACAATCACAAGAAGTTCGGGCAAGGGAATCAACAAAATCACAATAGAATCCTGGCAAGGGAACAATAGTACAACAATAATATCCCGGCAAGGGAAATAATATCATAAGCAATAACATCCCGGCAAGGGAAACAATATCATAAACCTCTTCTCATTTTCACAATCACTTCACAACACAAATATCAACTTGAGCCAATGCTCTACAATGTTCAATTTCCAAGAATACTTCCATAAGCCTTGTTCAACATTAATAATCATCATATTAAGCATGGACAATACATAACGGAGTCACAACAATCATAGTATAAGACTCACGGGCATGCTTGACACCAACGTATAGGTACTCGTCACCACACCTATACGTCGTACTCAACAATTAACACATAGCAAATAAGACTACAACTCCTATTCCCTCAAGCTAAGGTTAGACCAAACAATTACCTCAATGCCACGAACACACTCAAGCCTTAACTATCGCTTTACCCCTCGATTCCACTTCCAATTCGCTTGTATCTAGTCACAATTTACTTAAAACATTAATAAATTCTAAATAAACCAATTCTAATGCATGAAAATAGGTTTTCTAATGATTTCCCCAAAAAGTGAAAAAATGGACCCAGGGACCGCTTGGTCCAAACTCGAAATTTGGACCAAAATCCGATTACCCATTCACCTCCGAGCCCGGGTATACAATTGGTTTTGGAATCCGACCTCAATTTGAGGTCTAAATCCCTAAATTTCAATATTTCTAAGTTCTACCCAAGATTCCCAATTTCACCATGAAAGCGCTAGATTCTATGATGAAATCTTGTAAAAAGAAGTTAAGGAGTGAAAGAAATAAGTTTAAAATCACTTACTTGTGTTTTGGGGGAGAAGGAGTGTTTGAAAAATCGCCCCTTATGTTTTAGGGTTTTGAAAAATGAAAAATGACTGAAAAGTCTTGTTTATATATACCCCTCTCAGATCCTCACCGCTGACAGCGGAAAAGGACCGCGGTCGCGGAGTTTCACCGCGGACCGCTCGAGCACGGCCGCAGAGATTCGGCCTTGCCCACCGCTGACCGTGAAAACCCCACCGCGGCAGCGAAGTCTCCAGCGCGGTCGCGAAGATTCACCGCGGACCGTGAAGCTCAATTCAGAGACCTGCAACTTTTCTGAACCTGCAACATCTATTTTCTAAGTCTAAATTCGCTTCGTGGCCTATCCAAAACTCACCCGAGCCCTCGGGGCTCCAAACCAAACATGCACGCAAGTCCAAAAATATCATACGGACTTGCTCGTGCGATCAAATCATCAAAATAACATCAACAACTATGAATTAAACCTCAAATTCATGAAATCACTCAAGAACATTGAAATTTCTATTTTCTCAACTATAGGTCCGTTTTACCCCAAACGAACTCCGGTTCTCACTAAATTCCACAGATTCAACAAAATTACTATTTTAAACTTGTACCGGACTCCATAACCAAGATACGGGCCCGATACCATCAAGAAATTGCATCAATTCACTTCTAAAAGCCTTTATATTTTCCAGAAAATAATTTTCTTTTAAAAAAAATCGTTTCTTGGGCTTGGGACCTCGAAATTCGATTCCGGGCATACGCCCAAATCCCATATTTTACTACGGACCCTACGAGACCGTCGGATCACGGGTCTGGGTCCATTTACCAAGAATATTGACCAAATTCACTTTTAATCAATTTTTAAAGGCTAATTTCCTTATTTTACTTATATTTCACATAAAAGCTTTCCAGAAAAGCGTTCGGATTGTGCACGCAAATCGAGGTGAGTCAGAAAGAGGTGTTTTAGGCCTCGAAACATAGAATTTACTTTCCAAAACGAGTGATGACCAACATTCTCCACCTCTAAAACAACCGTTCGTCCTCGAACGGACATAAGAAAAGTACCTGAGTCGAAGAAAAGATGGGGATATCAGCTCCGCATAACGGACTTGGACTCCCAGGTCGCTGCCTCAACAGGATGACCTCTCCACTATATACGAACCGAAGGAAAACTCTTCGATCTCAACTGACGAACTTGCCGGTCTAGAATAGCTACCGACTCCTCCTCATAGGATAAGTCCTTGTCCAACTGGACAGTGTTGAAGTCTAACACGTGGGATGGATCGCCGTGATACTTCCGAAGCATGGACACATGAAACACTCGATGCACGACTGATAAACTTGGCAACAATGCAAGTCTGTAAAGCACCTCTTACTCGATCAAGAGTCTCAAAAGGACCAATGAATCTAGGGCTTAGCTTGCCCTTCTTTCCAAATCTCATCACGCCCTTCATAGGCGACACCCGAAGCAACACTCGCTCTCCGACCATGAATGTCACATCACGAACCTTACGGTCGGCATAACTCTTTTGCCTGGACTGAGCGGTACAAAGCCTATCCTGAATGATCTTAACCTTATCCAAGGCATCCTATACTAGATCCGTACCCAACAATCGAGCCTCTCCCGGCTCAAACCACCCAACCGGCGAACGACACCGCCTACCATATAATGCCTCATAGAGAGCCATATGGATGCTCGACTGACAACTGTTGTTATAGGAAAACTCCGCTAAAGTCAAGAACTGATCCCACGAGCCTCCAATGTCAATAACACAAAAGCTCGGAGCATATCCTCTAAAATTTGAATAGTACGCTCTGACTATCCGTCCGTCAAAGGATGAAATGATGTGCTCAACTCGACCCGTGTGCCCAACTCACGCTGAACTGCCCTCAAGAAATGTGAGGTGAACTGCGTACCTTGGTCAGAAATGATAGACACGGGCACACTATGAAGACGAACAATCTCCCGAATACAGATCTCGACTAACCTCTTAGAAGAATAGGATATGCCACAGGAATGAAATGTGCTGACTTGGTCAGCCTATCAACAATAACCCACACTGCATCGAACTTCCTCTGAGTCCGTGGGAGTCCAACAACGAAGTCCATAGTGATACGCTCCCACTTCCACTCAGGAATCTCAATCCTCTGAAACAAACCACAAGGTCTATGATGCTCGTACTTTACCTGTTGACAATTCAAACACCGAGCCACATATGCAACAATATCCTTCTTCATCCTCCTCCACCAGTAATGCTGCCGCAAATCCTGATACATCTTAGCGGCGCCCGGATGAATAGAGTACCAGGAACTATGGGCCTCCTCCAGAATCAACTCTCGAAGTCCATCCACATTAGGCACACAAACTCGACTCTGCATCCTCAAAACTCCATCATCTCCTAATGTAACCTGCTTGGCACCACCGGGCCGCACTATGTCCCTAAGGACACACAAATGAGGATCATCATACAACCAATCTCTGATACGCTCAATGAGCGACTTTACAAGCTAACACACGGCTAGGCTAAAAAACATCCAACCTCATGAACTGATTAGCTAAAGCTTGAACATCCAAAGCAAGCGGTCTCTCACCGACCGTAATATACGCAAGACTGCTCATGCTGACTGACTTTCTACTCAAATTTAGCTCCTTCTGCTTGAACACGTACTACAAACTCTTGTGATCCGTGAACACCTCACATGACACGCCATATAAATAGTGCCTCCAAATCTTCAGCGAGTGAACAATGGCTGCTAGCTCCAAATCATGAACTGGATAATTCTTCTCGTGAATCTTCAACTGTCGCGAAGCATACGCAATGACCTTGCCACTCTGCATCAACACCGCACCAAGTCCAATACGAGATGTGTCACAATAAATTGTATATGGCCCTGAACCTGTAGGCATACCAACACCGACGCCGTAGTCAAAGTTGTCTTAAGCTTCTGAAAGCTCGCCCCACACTCGTCCGACCACCTGAACTGGGCACCCTTCTGGGTCAACCTAGTCATCGGGGCTGCAATAGATGAAAACCCCTCCACAAACCGACAGTAATAGCCCGCCAAACCCAAGAAACTTTGGATCTCTGTAGCTGATGCGGGTCTAGGCCAGTCCTTGACTGCCTCTATCTTCTTCGGAACCACCTGAATACCCTCTGCTGATACAACGTGACCAAGAAAGCAACTGATCCCAACCAAAACTCACACTTCGAAAACTTAGCATACAACTGACTATCTCTCAAAGTCTGAAGAACAACTCTCAGATGCTGCTCATGCTCCTCCCGGCTGCGGGAATAGATCAAAATATCATCAATGATGACTATCACAAATGAATCCAAGTAAGGCTTGAACACTCGGTTCACTAAATCCATGAAAGCTACTGGGGCATTTGTCAACCCGAATGACATTACCAAGAGCTCATAATGCCCGCACCGAGTGCGGAAAGCTGTCTTAGGGACATCGGATGCCCTAATCTTCAACTGATGGTAGCCAGATCTCAAGTCAATCTTAGAAAACACTTGGTCACCTTGAAGCTGGTCAACAAATCATCAATTCTCGGCAATGGGTACTTATTCTTGATTGTGAACAACTGCAGATAATCTATACATATTCATATCGATCCTTCATTCTTCTTAACAAACAACACCGGCGCACCCCAAGGCGAGACACTAGGTCTAATAAAGCCCTTATCGAGCAAGTCTTGCAACTGCTCCTTCAGTTCTTTCAACTCAGGCGGGGCCATACGATATGGCGGAGTAGAAATGGGCTGAGTTCCCGGAGCCAAATCAATGCAAAAGTCAATATCCCTGTCGGGTGGTATCCCCGGCAGGTCTGAAGGAAATACCTCAGGAAACTCACGAACAACAGGCACGAAATCCATAGAAGGGACCTCGGAGCTAGAATCACGAACATACACCAAATAGGCCAAACATCCCTTATCAACCATATGTCAAGCCATCATATATGAGATAACCCTATGGGTGGAATAACCAGGAGTCCCTCTCCACTCTAAATGAGATAGACCCGGCAAGGCTAAGGTCACAGTCTTGGCATGATAGTCCAAGATAGCGTGGTAAGGTGATAACTAGTTCATCCCCAATATGACATCAAAATCAATCATATCCAAAAGTAACAGATCTACTCGGGTCTCAAGACCCCCAATCACAACTATGCATGAACGATGGACATGATCTACCACAATAGAATCACCCACCGGTGTAGACACATATACATGGGCACTCAAGGAATCACTAGGCATGACATAATACGGTGCAAAATAAGATGACACATAAGAGTATGTAGATTTTGGATCAAATTGAACTGGAGCATCTCTACTACAAACCAGAACGGTACTTGTGATAACTGCATTGGAGGTCTCAGTCTCAGGCCTAGCTGGAAGAGCGTAACATCGGGGCTGGGCCCCACCACTCCGAACTACCTCTCTGGGATGGCCTCCTGCTGGCTGGCATCCACCTCTAGCGTCCTGACCTCCACCTCTAATACCTATACCTCCATCTCTAGCACCTCTACCTCTACCTCTGGCTGGCTGAGCGGGCGGTGGAATACTCGGTGCCTGAACCATGGCACGGGAACCCTGATGCTGAGAGCTGCTCGGTGCTCGAGGGAAAAATCTAGCAATATGCCTCGTGTCGCCACAAGTATAACAAGCCTCGGCTGCTGGGACTAACGACCCTGAAAACTCTAGAGCGGAGGTGCACTGATAGGAGCTGGCGATGCACTGTAGGGCAGATAATCAGAATACTGCATATGAGAACCACGACCACCTGGAGCACCATGAGAAGCCTGTAATGCTGAATGAAATAACCTGGAAGGATGGCCCCTACCAAAAGAATCCCTGTCTCCAAACGAGGCACCACTGAACCTGCCCGAATGACGAGGCCTCTTGTCAGACCCCTGACCACCCCCTTGTGATAGAACCATCTCAACTCTCTTGGCCACATTGGCCGCATCTTGAAAAGAAATCTCGCTCCCCGTCTCCTTAGCCATCTGCAACCAAATAGGCTGAATGAGTCCCTCAATGAACCACCTCACTCTCTCTCTTTCTCTCTCTATCTCTGTGTAGGAAGTATAAGAAGAGCATGACGGGCTAAGTCAATAAATCTGGTCTCGTACTGAGTGACAGTCATAGAACCCTGCTGGAGATGCTCAAACTGCCTCCGATAGTTCTCCCTCTGAGTGATAGGAAGAAACTTCTCCAGAAATAGCTGAGAGTACTGATCCAAAGTCAAAGTCGGTGACCCAGCTGGTATAGCCAAATAATAATCCCTCCACCAAGTCTTGGCGGATCCAGACAGATAAAAAGCAGCAAAGTCGACCCCATTGGTCTCCACTATCCCCATGTTCCATAGAACCTCATGAGAGCTATCCAAATAATGCTGGGGATCCTCAGAAGATGTACCACAAAAAGTGGTAGTAAAAAGCTTGGTGAACCTGTCCAATCTTACAAGGCATCAACAGACATAGCTGGCTTCTCACCGATTTGTGCCACAACACCCGGCTGAACTTTGAAAACCTGATCTCGAAAAAGGTGCTCTCGGGAAGTGGTATACTGTTGGACAACGTCCAGGAACGTCTTCCCGAGTTCTATCAAAGGCTGATGGCCATGGGATGGAACTGTTTTGCCCCTCAACCCTGCCGAGCAAATGAGCAATGGGTGAGGGAATTTTATGCCAACCTCCCAGCTATCAGGCTAAAGAAGCCCAAGATGAGAATTTGCGGCAAAATGATGCACTTTGGAGCTGAAGCTATAAATCAAGTGTATCACCTGCCCGACCACGACATGACCCCATTCTATGAAAAAGACTGTGCCTCAGGGGAGTGGTTGGTGTCCAAATTATGCCCGGGTGCAGATGTTCCATGGGCAGCTGAGAAAAGAGGGATCACATCCAAGGAGTTCACTGCCGAAGCAAAGATATAGTTGGCCATCATATGTAGTCGTATCTCCCCTGTGTCGAACACATGGAATGTGTTACAAAAGCTCAGATAATAGCCTGCATCCTTGATGGTATTCAGCTGAATGTTGGTGAAATCTTCATCAATAAACTAAGGGAGTATAGGATGCAGAATGGTCCATCATTGATATTCCCATTGCTTATCATTGAGCTGTGCCAACTTGCTGGTGTAGAAGAAGCTCCGGATGACAACTGGATAGAGCTGGGAAAGCCTCTAAATCTATTGAAGAAAAGAGGAGAGGGCGGCGCCGTGAAGAGCAAAAAGAGAAAGATTGTGTCTTCTTCTCAGGTTGATCAGAGTAGTCAGCCATCATCTTCTGCAGGAGGACCATTTGCTGTGCTTAGTGAGGAGATACGGGTAATCTGTGAGCTAGTAGCTGGCCTTCCACAGGGACCTGGGGAAACATCTGAGGGACCCGCTTACATTTCAAAGAAGGATTTTCAAAAATACCTTGATGATCAGAGGAAGCAGGGGGATCACCTTAAGGCACTGGAGAAGGCATACACTGATCTAGCCAAGAAACATGGTGAGTTGAGCACTTCCCATAGCACTCTAGCAAAGGCACACACCCAGATGAAGAAAAGGGAGAAGAAAAGAGACAAATTCTTTACTCTCATGTGGAAGGGTGTGAAGGGGCTGTGGAAAGTCCTAAAGCCTCAGGACCCAATGCCATCGACCAGGCCGGTAGACGATGATGATGTTCCTGTGCATTGGTCCGAGGAAGAAAAAGAGGAGGATAATTCTGAGTCAGACAGCGAGGAGAGCACCTGATGCAGTATTCAGGGAGCACTTTCCACCATTTTACTTTATCATGTTTAGTTGCATTGGGACATTGCAACATCTTTAGTTGGGGGTGGCTTCTTGTATAACTGCTGTTCTTGTATAAATGTGGATAACTGTGGAGATTGACACTGTGGTTGTTTTCATTTTGTTGTTAGTGTATTTTCATGTGATGTGTGATATTATTATGTTTATTAGCTTCTTAACTTCTTGTTTTTGTATATATTATGTTTTAGTTACTTGATGTTTATTAGCTTCTTCATTTTGGTTATTAGCTTCTTAATTTTTTTATATAGTATGTTTTATGTTAGTGGCGATATCCTTGGTTTTCTTTGTACCACGGTTCTTTTTCCAAGGATGCCAATTTTCTTCTTGAACCGGGTAATTGTTAGTAAAATTTTTGTCGACTTTTTCCTATGATGGATAGATAGACAACTTTCTTAAGGGAATTAGTCTTGTAGTTTAGATATAGCTATGTTAATTTAGGAAGAATAAATGGGTTGAGTTGGGGTTTGTGCCCATTGACCAAGTTGTGGCTTGCTTGGTACCAACATGATTTAAACCTCGGCAGATGAATATTTGGTTGTTGAAAAAAAATAATTGAAGTTGAGATGTCATGACTTTTAGACTCAAATTTTGGCTCTTTGATTCACTAAATAGCTTCCTATGCTATATACAACCTCTTTGAGTCATCGGTTTCAATTGAATTTTGGATTTGTATTCCACTTGAGTGTTCATGTGCCATGTGTGGTGAGATTTATTGTGAGTTCTTATGCATTACTTGTGGTCTAAAACTTGCCCGGAATGTGCTTCAAGGCGAAATCATAGACTAACTTGGTTTGAAAAATGATATTAGGCCTTCCTTGAACCGCTATTGTGCCTTAAATTTCCTACCCTTGAATATTTTCCCTAGTCAACCCATTTTGAGCCTTTAACCTTGTTCTTTGGCAACCATGTTACAAGCTTTAATCCTGTGTTCTTTATTGATCTAGCTTTTGGCACCCTACCTCCCTAAGTACTTTGAAAAGTGTAAACATAGGCTAAAAGCCTAAGTTTGGAGGTGAAGGTTGGAAAAGTTGTGATATGAAAGTTGTTTAAAAGGTGGAAGGTAGAGAAAAAAATAATATGAATGAAAAAAAAAAAGTGAAACCTTCCTTGATTTTGAAAAGGAAAGAAAAATAAAAAAAAAGAAAAAAAAGGAGGGAATAAAATGATAAGAAGTTGTGAATAAAGGGAAGATTAGGTGTGGAATGAAAAGTGAAGAAAGGATGGAGAATGTTTTTGAAGGAAGTGGACTTTAATTGTAAATTTTGTAGTGCTTGGGGAGGTTTTGAGTGACTCTAACCAAAATTGTGCCCTACCTTAACCAAAAGCCTAAACTACAACCTTTTAAGTCCTAATTGATTTTGAACCAAGTTGTCTACATTAGTGGAGGAGTACATGAAGGGCAAGCCTATGGTACTACTTGTATGCATTTGAACATCTTTTTGAGAGAGAGTTGATTCTTTCCATTTGATATCCCATTTTTTATTTTGAATTAAGATTTATGAGTGTGGGATCCTCTCTTAAATGTGAGGGCACATGAAATTTGAGTTGTGAATTTAATCCCATTTTCAATTGGAAGAAATGACCAAAGAAAGATAATTGTGATAGAGAGGCAAATTTTGAAGCTTTAGTGTCATGACTTGAGTTGCTACTTTGATTTGCATAGTGCTCGGGCATTTGAAATGTAATGAAGTTCATGAAAAATGTTCGGCAATTCATATGCATTGGTTTAATTATTGGTACCAATCGAAGTCATACGTTTGTGCTTATAGTAGACCTTTTTGCTTGGCATGATAAGGATACAATGTTGAGTTAAATACTTGGGAAGAGATTTTGTAGCTTTCATTGCTTGAGGACAAGCAATAGTTTAAGTTTGGGGGTTTGATAAGTTGGTATTTTACCAACTTATCTTGTCTTTAAACCTATATTTTTGCTATGTGTGAGTGATAAAATCACGTCTTTTATGGCATTTACTTCTATATTACAGGTTCTATGTGATTTAGAAGTGATGTTGAAGAAACCAAGTGAAACAAGTCAAAAAGAAGCTAAAAAGAAGAAAATCTGGGAAGGGGCTTCAGTTGTCACAATTGCGACATACTCCAGGGAATTGCGAAGAAAACAGTCTTGGGTATTGCGAGGAAAGCATGGGAATTGCGAAGGAGGATGATTTAGGCAGTCATCGCAAATGCGAAAAGATTTCGCAAATGCGAAGTCAACCAGGGGAGTCAACCTTCGCAAATGCGAAAGTGCACAGTATAGGCATAAGTTCGCAATTGCGAACTTATGTTCGCAAATGCGAAAATCGAGCATCAGACCTGGGCAATTTTGGAATTTCACATTTTTTGGCCCCAAACCATTTAACACCCGACTTAGCTCATTTGTAAGGATTTGGCATATTTTCAGTTCCACATCTTAAAGAGAACAAGGTGGAAGCTAGGGTTTGCACACACACTTGGGTTTTGAAGATTTCAAGCTTGTGGTTAAATTCTTACCCTTTTATGTTTATTTCTTCATTTCCTTGCTTTGTATTGAATATTTAAGTGTGTAGTATTTATTTCCAACACTTGAATATTATTTATGGAAATATTCATAGTTAAAGTGTAGGTTAAATACCTTGTTGTGCTTATGTATTGAATAATTTTCATTTATTTATGAAGTGAGTGGTTGTTTCTTTAATTGTTCTTGTTCTTTAATGTTTCCAAAGGGATTAGCTAACCCTATGACTCGCCCATTAACTCCGAATTAATTTTGGAAAAGATAAGTTGGGGTTGGGAAAGATTAATTAACAAGAACTTGAGGCTTTAACCCTCATTTTATAAATTCTACCTAGTGATAGGATTGAACTACTTGTAGCCATTCGGGTGTGCTTAATCTCCTAATTTTCTTAGGGATAATTCAATTAGAAAGTCTTGTTAGTCTTTGGAAGAAGCTAATATAGAATTATTATCCGTGGCTAATTAACATAAACTCGCTCATATTTGTAAAATTATGAAATACATTGGATCGTTACTTGAGTGTAATTCCCGATGCATTCATCCTTGTAGCCATTGATCATTTTACTTGCTTTCTAGGTTAGTTTACATTTACGCATTTAGGCATAAGCATTTTCTAAACTAAATTCTTAGTGTTTGGCATTGCGCGATAAGTGATAATTCTCTTACATTCCTAATCGCCTGCATATTTTTCTCTATGGGATTCGATCCCGACTCATAGTTGGGTAAATTATATTGCATGCGACCGTGTCCATTTACTTTTTAGTAGTGGATTTGGACGTCATCAGGGCCGGGTTTGGGTGAATTTCGGGATTTTGGGTATAATTTAATATTTTCGTATGGAATTGGTTCATTGGCCTATATTGATTGCTTTGTAGTGCTTTTGGTCAGATATGGAGGCCGATTCTAGAGGCAAGGGCGTCGCAGAGTAGGGATTTGGCCGGTTCGAGGTAAGTAATGATTGTAAATCTTGTCCTGAGGGTATGAAGCCCCGGATTACACATCGTTTCACTATTTTGAGGTGATGCACATGCTAGATGACGAGCGTGGGGCCGTGCGCTATTGGGGATTGTGACTTGGTCCGTCCCGTAGCAACTATTAAGTTGCGTATTTGACTAAAAACTATTTGATACTTGTGTGTTTTAGACAGAATTTCTATGATTTGGGCTGAATGCCACATTCGGGCCTCGTGCCAAGCTGTTTGGACCTTAGGGACCTTTCTATTATTTCCTCACTGTTTCGACTTAAGATCTGTACTCAGTCATGCTATGTTTTACTGATTTCATAACTCAATCTTTATTAGTCCGCTTTGATACATAAAATGATATTTTGGGCTGAGCACCCTATTTTTTACTGATAGCCCGAGTGGCTTGAGAGGTTCATGACTGAGTAAGGCCGAGGGCCTGTAATTGTGAGGATATTGAGGGTATAGCACGTGAGTTGTCTGTGCAACATGTGAGTTGTCCGTGCGAATTCTGATATTGATACTATAGCACGCGAGTTGTCTGTGCAACACGTGAGTTGTCCGTGCGTGTTATAGCGCTTGGGCTGTAGGCACCCCTCCGGAGTCTGCACATCCCCAGTGAGCACGAGTTCCCTGAGTGAGTCATACAAGATATGCCCGGGGGGCTATTATGAGTGATGTTGTGCCCGAGGGGCTGTTTATGATTTGTATCACTTTTACTATCAATTGCATTGAGCCTCTGTTGAAAGCTGTCGAAAGATATCTTCAATGATTTTTACCAAAAACTGGATTTAAAACGAGATGATTTGACTCACATACTGAATTGAAAATATGTTGTACTTACTGAGATTTCATGATGTGGTTTTTTGCGTGTTTCTTACTGCTCAGTCTTTATTTACCTTTATTACTTACTGAGTTGGCGTACTCACATTACTCCCTGCACCTTATGTGCAGATCTAGGGGTTGCTGGACGTGCTAGCTAGCGTTGATCTTTATCCGCCGCGGATACTTGGAGTTGGCAAGGTAGCTGCATGGCGATAGCAGCCTTGCTCTTCTCCCTCCTATCTTCCTATAGATATTAGTAGTTGATTTTCAGACTATTTCTTTTGTCTTATTATGTTTCGGAACAATTGTAGTAGTGCTCATGACTTGGTGACACCCGAGGTCGGGCTTTATTTTCCGCGTTTTGGTTTTTGACTTTATACTTTTATGAGGATTTCAGTATGTAAAAGGCTGTCATTTATATTTTTATAAAATGTTAAACTATTTTGGGAAATGTGTCGGCTGGCCTAGTTCCATGATAGACTCCATCACGACCGGGTTGGTTTTGGGATCGTGACAATTATACATCTATATATTCTGCTGAAATAAAGTACATATATTTCATGAAAAAGATATAATGTATGTTTGTGGTATATATATATATATATATATATATATTGTGAAAAAGATATATTGTGCAAGCCATTGTTTTCCCCATAATAGTGTATTTTTTATAAGGGGAAACTCGGAACCAGCAAAAATTGAACATCGATAGGTATTCTTTGATGAAGCATCTACTAAATTTGATTTATTTATTTCAGGCCACTTGGACTATTTGAAATCACTTGCTGACATTTCAGAAACAGTATGGACCTCCTCTCGATCAGCATAATAGCCTAGAATATCTTTCCAAATTTATAATTTGGTGTCAAACAATTTGTGTTAACACATCTTTTCTGTATCTATACAATATAGTGAATCTGCAGAAATGGCTAACACAGTTTCTTTTATTCTCAGTGACAACATACCTTTATAGCGATTATTTCATAGATATGTGCAGCGATCGCTTCGAGAAATTTCTTTACTAACCTCACCTGATAATATTGCAACCACTGATCCACTGTCGTTTCAGTTACAACCTCAAAATGGGTCCTAATACACAATTTATTCTGCATTATTTGATTTTCATACTGAGAGAGAGAGAGCTTCTAGATTAGACGATGTTATATTAATATATATATTAATGAGCTTTTAAATCCAAACCGTGATACCTGAGTATTATCACCGCAAGTCGTTGCAGCTCGCACAATGAACAATTCTATTCTCCTTATAGTGCTTTTGTATTGTCACCCGCAATGTGGACACAACAACTCATAGAACTCATGGTCATCAATTGGTAGCAACATTTTGTTAGTAGACTGTATTTGTAAAATAATTCTGGAAATATAAATGAGTATAAACAGAAATGAACATAAACAGAAATGACATAAAACCAATTCGAGCCCACTGAATTCACAGTGTTTCCTTAAGGAATTTAATCCCCTCCTAGTACCCAAGGTTATGGATTATTTCCTCCCAGGATAGAACGAATTACACACTGATGTAGTGGTACTTCAAACCCCAGTGTTTCAGCGAACACAAAGTTCGGTAGCAAATCACACTTACTTTTTGCTTTGTTTGATGCTAAAAGTATGCAGAAGAAGGAGAAGAAACTCAGAAAATCGTAGTGAAATTCTGAGCAGAATAGTGTTGTATTTATAGCCAAAGTTAGGCTGAAATCTGAAGAGGTGCAACTCTTCAGAATGACTGTTTATGCAAAACGCCCACAGCATAAATGCCATTACATAAACGGCCATTTACTCAATAATAAAGAGGGAAAATAAAGAGGGAAAATTGAAGAGGGTAGTTACTTTTCTGTTACCAAAACAGAAAAACGGATTGGATTTAATATTAATATTTAATATTAATATTTTGTTATTAAAACAAATATTTAATAACATTTCTGTTAATATTTTACTATTAACAAATAAATTTGGTCCAAAAAGTTAATCAATCAATCGATCATTTGACCAAATCCGAATCCGAATCCGAATCCGAAGCCGAAGTCGTAGCCGTAGCCGTAGCCGAAGCCGAAGCCGAGCCGAGCGAGCGACGACGACGACGACGGCGCGAGGCTTGCCTTCTTCTCAACTCTTTAAGAGCTAGAAGAAGAGCAATTGCTTATATACCCATAAAAAACCTCTTCCTCTTCCAATATGGGACAATGCCCATTTGCCAAGGGGGGGAACTTAAAATTTCACTCAAAAATTTTATTTCCCTCCATTTCCCATTCACCGTCTTTTAAGTATTTAATATATTAATTAAACACATCCAAAACCCAACAATCCCCCACATGAATGGGGAATGGCTATATCACGGAAGTATGCATGAAAAACTGTGTGATTCGCAAGTAAGGATTAATTGCATCTGGATAAGTAGGTTTTCCTTTGAACTTTCCGTAGTGAACTTATGTCGGATATACTCGATCAATCGGTAGATTTGATATCTTTGAACCGTCGAACTTTAGTGTATACCTAGACAACCACAAGTCACACAACCAACCCTTAACCGTCTTTGGTTCTCATTGTTGTGTTCGTTTCAGCCATGAACACCGCCTGGTTTCATAAGTGCGTAGAGAACTGGCCTTACAATGTTCTCCTTGAAGCGGCTAACACTTCACACTTACATAGGTGATTCCTAAACGTGTCATCCCGTAGATACACTATTTGATATACCCCGTATCAAATTTAGAAATCATAAAAAGCCTTAATGCTTTATCCTTGGTACTGAACATTGTCTCATCACGAGAATGGACCAAAAGTTTAGTTGACAATGTTGAACTGTAATAAATGACTTTGTTTGATCTCCTTGAACCTAGATCTTGGGATCTCCAGTCTTCTAGGTAGAGTTACCGCCACTATGACTTGTTCTCGGCCACAGTCCCATTCCCCTTGATGACTTCTCAACTACCTCTCTAGTTAGGCCTTTTGTAAGTGGATCCGACACATTATCACTTGAC
>NW_017677015.1:0-27684 GCF_001879085.1 Nicotiana attenuata
TCATGCTATGGCACCAGCAGAAAAACCCGAAAAATTTTCCGGTATCGACTTCAAACGCTGGCAAATGAAGATGCTCTTCTATCTTACTACGTTGAGTTTGCAGCGATTCATCAAGGAGGATCCTCCGGTCCTGGTTGAAAACACTCCAGATGACGAACGATGTGTTGTAACTGAAGCATGGAAACATTCTGATTTCTTGTGCAAGAACTACATTTTGAGTTGTTTGGAAGATAGCCTGTACAATGTCTATAGTGTCATGGAAACTTCAAAAGCGTTATGGAATACACTTGAGAAAAAGTACAAGACTGAGGATGCCGGACTTAAGAAGTTCGTGGCTGCAAGGTTTTCGGATTTCAAGATGATTGACACTAGGTCGGTCATAACTCAAGTCCAAGAATTACAAGTTATTGTGCATGACCTCCTTGCTGAAGGTATGACCCGAATCAATAGATTTATTAATAAGATTTATCTTGTTATTAATTATGAATTTATTGCTGAAGGTATGGTCATTAATGAGGCCTTTCAAGTCGCTGCTTTCATTGAGAAGTTACCTCCGTTGTGGAAGGACTTTAAGAACTATCTTAAACACAAGCGGAAGGAGATGACACTTGAAGACTTGATTGTTCGTTTGAGGATAGAAGAAGACAATAAAAATGCTAGAAAAGNTTCCGTTTTATCCTGGGAGGATTTAATCCATTACCTTGGCAACGTGTGAGGGGGTTAAAATTCCTTAAGGACACAGAAGAAAATTGTGGACTCGGAATATTTCTTAAACTCTTCTGTTTTTCCAGTTTCTTTTATTTTTCTAACAGTTTTTTTCCTGATTTTTGGTTTAACACAGTAACGATCACAAGCTTAAGGAATTTTATTCTAACGTTTCTGTGTTGAAACATATATTAAACTGTTATTCATATTTTGTATACTGTTTTGGAGACTAAAGCCTTGTTGCTTTCTACTCCAATAATTCTTTCTGTCCGGTTTAAAGTACATAAAAACTTTGCCGGAATAATAAACGTACGGGTTTGAAGTATATAAAAACTTCACCATTATTACATGTTGTATGTTTGGTTTGATATTCAGTTTGAAGATATCAAAACTTCACTGATTTAACAAAGTTCTGTATTGTTTTCAACTTTACAGAAATATGACGAATGAAAACCAAACTAATGGAAGTGTTGCGGGAACGGGTGCTACTGTTACGAGTGTTGCTGCCTCGTCAAGCCGTTCTACTCCTGCACATGCTATGGCACCGGCAGAAAAACCCGAAAAGTTTTCCGGTATTGACTTCAAACGCTGGCAAATGAAGATGCTCTTCTATCTTACTACATTGAGTTTGCAACGTTTCATCAAGGAGGATCCTCCGGTCATGGCTGAAAATACTCCGGATGATGAACGACTTGTTGTAACTGAAGCATGGAAACATTCTGATTTCCTGTGCAAACATTACATTTTGAGTTGTTTGGAAGATGGCTTGTACAATGTCTATAGTGTCATGAAAACTTCAAAAGCGTTATGGAATGCGCTTGAGAAGAAGTACAAGACTGAGGATGCCGGACTTAAGAAGTTCGTGGCTGCAAGGTTCTTGGATTTCAAGATGATTGACACTAGGTCGGTCATAACTCAAGTCCAAGAACTACAAGTCATTATAATGAATTTGTTATTGAAGGTATGGTCATAAATGAGGCCTTTCAAGTCGCTGCTTTCATTGAGAAGTTACCTCCGCTGTGGAAGGATTTTAAGAACTATCTTAAACACAAAAGGAAGGAAATGACACTAGAAGACTTGATTGTTCGTTTGAGGATAGAAGAGGACAACAAAAATGTTGAAAAGAAGTCACGTGGACACTCGACAATAATAGGAGCAAACATTGTTGAGGAGGCACCACAAAATAAGAAAAGGAAGAAAGCTTCTGGACCAAAGAATTACCCAAGTAAGAAGAAGTTCAAGGGTAATTGCCACAACTGTGGAAAAACTGGGCATAAGGCAGTGGATTGTCGTGCGCCAAAGAATGATAAGAAGAAAAAGAATCAAGCCAACATGGTTGAAGATGAAATGGAAGACTTGTGTGCCATGTTGTCTGAGTGCAACTTGGTAGGAAATCCGAAAGAATGGTGGATAGATTCTGGAGCCACCCGCCATGTTTGTGCTAACAAGGAGTTATTTTCTTCTTATGCCCCCGCAGGTCCCGACGAGACAATCTTCATGGGAAATTCATCTACGGCCAAAGTTGAAGGAGTTGGTAAGATTGCGTTGAAGATGACGTCGGGAAAAAATAGTGACTCTAAACCAAGTCCTCCATGTTCCAGAAATTCGCAAGAATCTTGTGTCGACTTCACTTCTTGTCAAGAATGGATTCAAATGTATTTTTATTTCCAATAGTGTTGTACTAAGTAAGAATGATATGTATGTAGGAAAAGGTTACCTGAATGAGGGCCTTTTTAAGCTAAATGTAATAGCAGTTCCTATCAATAAAGTGAATGCTTCTTCTTACTTACTTGAGTCAAACACTTTATGGCATTCGCGTTTAGGTCACGTCAACTTCAAAACATTGCGAAAAATGATAAATTTAGAAGTATTGCCAAAATTTGATTGCATTAATTCCAATTGTCAAATATGTGTGGAATCAAAGTATGCTAAGCATCCTTATAAGTCCGTTGAAAGGAATTCAAGTCCTTTAGACTTAATTCACACAGATATTTGCGACATGAAGTCAACACCATCTCGCGGTGGGAAAAAGTATTTTATTACTTGTATTGTCGATAGCGCGAGATATTGCTATGTTTATTTACTTAATAGTAAAGATGAGGCAATTGATGCTTTCAAGCAATACAACAGTGAAGTTGAAACACAACTAAACAAAAAGATCAAAATGATAAGAAGTGATAGGGGTGGCGAATATGAATCTCCTTTTGAAGAAATATGTTTGGAAAATGGCATTATTCACCAAACAACTGCCCCTTACTCTCCACAGTCTAATGGAATTGCGGAGAGAAAGAATCGAACGTTGAAGGAGATGATGAATGCGCTATTGATAAGTTTTGGTTTACCACAGAACTTGTGGGGGGAAGCTATACTTACAGCTAACCGAATAATCAACCGTGTACCTCATAGTAAAACACAGTCCATTCCCTATGAAAAATGGAAAGGAAGGAAACCCAGCTTGAAATACTTCAAAGTGTGGGGGTGTTTAGCTAAGGTACAAGTTCTTAAACCTAAAAGGGTTAAGATAGGTCCAAAAACGGTTGATTGTGTGTTTATTGGATATGTAACCAATAGCAAGGCATATCGTTTTCTGGTTCATAAGTCAGAAAATCCTGAGATTCACGTTAATACGATAACAGAATCAGATAATGCTGAATTCTTTGAAACTATTTATCCGTATAAAAAGGAAAGTGAAGTGACCTACGAAAAGTCAAAACGACCTCGGGAGGAAATAACAGATGGTATGCCTAATGAGGAAAATCCGAGAAGAAGTAAACGTCAACGGACATCTACTTCATTCGGTCCAGATTTTCTGACTTTCCTGCTAGAAAATGAGCCTCGTACCTTCAAGGAAGCAATGTCTTCCTCAGAAGCACAATATTGGAAAGAAGCTGTCAATAGTGAAATAGAATCCATATTGAGCAACCATACCTGGGAATTGGTTGATCTTCCTCCAAGTAACAAAACATTGGGTTCTAAATGGATTTTCAAGAAGAAAATAAAAGACGATGGTACTATTGACAAATACAAAGCAAGACTTGTTGTCAAAGGGTTTAGACAGCGAGAAGGTCTTGACTATTTTGTCACATACTCGCCGGTAACAAGAATTACATCTATTCGGATGCTAATAGCGTTAGCCGCCTTGTATGATCTTCAAATCCATCAAATGGATGTAAAAACAACCTTCTTAAATGGTGATTTAGAGGAAGAAATTTACATGGACCAACCTGAAGGGTTTGTGGTTCCGGGAAAAGAAAAGAAGGTGTGTCGACTTGTTAAGTCTCTTTATGGACTAAAACAAACACCCAAGCAATGGCATGCGAAATTTGACCAAACAATGTTGTCAAATGGGTTCAAGATTAATGAATGTGATAAATGTGTTTACATTAAGAACATTCCAAATCATATAGTCATTGTTTGCTTATATGTTGATGATATGCTAATAATGAGCAAAGATATTGCCGACATTCAAGCTACTAAGCGAATGCTTGCTAATAAGTTTGATATGAAAGACTTAGGAGTTGCCGATGTAATTCTAGGAATTAAAATCCAGAGGACTCCTCAGGGTCTAGCTTTGTCTCAATCACATTACGTGAAAATGGTACTTGAAAAATTCAAACACTTGGAATTTAGATGTGCAAGAACTCCAATTGACTTAAATCATCATCTTATAAAGAATAAAGGTGAAAGTACGTCTCAATTGGAGTATGCTCGTGTGTTGGGAAGCTTAATGTACATCATGAACTGTACACGACCCGATATAGCTTGAGCAATAAGTAAACTTAGTCGATTCACAAGTAATCCAAACATACATTACTGGGTGGCAATGAAACGAGTTCTGGGATATTTGGAGTATACCCAAGACTACGCTTTGCACTACAATAAATATCCTGCGGTTATCGAAGGATATAGTGATGCAAATTGGATAACCGGCTCAACAAAAATAAAATCCACAAGTGGATATGTTTTTACTGTTGGTGGAGGAGCAGTATCTTGGAAGTCTTCTAAACAAACGTGCATCGCTCGCTCTACAATGGAATCAGAGTTTATAGCTTTGGATAAAGCTGGTGAAGAAGCTGAATGGCTTCGAAATTTCTTAGAAGACATACCGTTCTGGCCAAAACCTTTGGCTCCTATTTGCATACATTGCGATAGTGAGGTTGCAATAGGACGAGCAGGGAGCGTTATGTATAACGGAAAGTCTCGTCATATACGACGAAGACATAACACCGTTAGACAACTACTTTCTAGTGGAATTATCACTATTGATTATGTAAGATCAAAGGATAATGTGGCGGATCCGCTTACAAAAGGCTTAACTAGAGAGGGAGTTGAGATATCATCTAAGAGAATGGGACTATGGCCGAGGACAAGTCAACATGGCGGTAACTCTACCTAGAATTTTGGATGTTCCGAGATTGATAAAAGAAAAAATATCATACATAAAATAAGTAATTATTTAATTCCTAATACTAATAGTTTTAATTTTCTTTGCAGGAACACTATATTCTAATAATAATTCAATATGCATCAACGATGGAGCTTTGTGGCAAAATAAACTAAGAAATCCATTTTTCAAAAAAAAGAAAGAAAAAAAAATTAAGAAAAAGAAGGATAAGAAAGCAAGTGGCACACGCCAACTTGCCAAGTTGAAAGACAAAGTTTAGTTTTTGCAAACTTAAAGCAAATCAAAAACTTTGTTATGCAAATCTAAAGTAAATCTGAAAGCAAGTCTTCATGAGCCATATTTACATGATATTCAACTATAAATAGAGACAAGAGCTTGGCATAAGGAGGAACAGAGAAAAAATTGAGAGACAAAGTATTGGATTACGGTGTAACTCTTCAGAGAGCTTTGTCCTTTCCTTTCTTCTTTTAGCCATTACACTGGCTTTATTTCTAGTTCCGAATAAATTGTAGTATTGGAAAGTACTCTAGTTCCTGTTTTTAATTAAATAGGGTGAATTATTCTCTTGAATATTTCTTTCTATTTTTTTATTTAATGGCAAGATTATTTCCGTTGTCAGTACTAACTCCATTATGGAGTAACTTTTCTTGTGTTGGGAGAATGACGGATCTTAATATTTTTATATAATAGTAGATATTATTCCTCAATTTCACATGCTTGAGCTGAAGCTTTTTATTTAAATTTTATATGCTTTATAGTTGGGTGTTATTTAATTTGTTAACATCTATCTATTTCGTACTACATTTTAACTTCTTACTAATTCTGTAATCGAAAGAGGCAGAAGAAGTAATTTAGTTAAATTTGGTATTGATAGATGTTAACTTTATTTAGTGACATCTAGCTCTTATATGTTAAAATTGATTCTATAATTATTTGTAATCGAAAGAGGCGAATATTGTAATAGTCAGTTATAACAAGTAGGGTAACCGAAAGGGACTTACTAAAAAAGAGCATGTTTCAGCTTAAGCATATATTTCTGACTCTTTAATATTACTATTTTGACGCTTAATTTGTATAACCGTGAGGAGTGCAATTAATTGTTAGCTTAAGTAATAATATATAAATGTAATCGTGAGAGGCATTTATAACATTTATGAGAAATAGAAATTGAAGAATAAATATATCTACTATATAATAAAAGTATTAAGTGAAGTCAGGATCCCAACACCTTTTTATTATATTTGTGAAAAATAAAATATTTTCTATTGCTCTATTCATACATTTTTAGTTAATTAATTTACAACTCAACTCTTTCTGGTTTTCTCAAATAGTAATTAAAACAAGAAACATCTGTAGAATAGATAAACCAATCTCTGTGGGTTCGACATCTTTCTATACTATTATTTGACAGAGTACGAGTTTAAATTATGTACACGTTAGACACTCGTCAGATATCTAGGTTCAAGGAGCTCAAACAAAGTTGTGATTGACCGGTTCAACATTGTCAAAGTAAAATCTTTTGTACCTTCTCGTGATGAAGACAATGTTCAGTAACAAGGATAGAACTTTACACGTTCTTTAATGATTACCTAAGTTTGATGTGGTATTTATCAAATAGTGTCAATCTAAAGGATTACACGTTTAGGAATCACCTATGTAAGTGTGAAGTGGAAGCCGCTTCAATGAGAATTCTGTGAGGCCAATTCTCTACGCACTTATGAAACCAGGCGGTATTCATGGCTGAAACGAACACAACAATAAGAACAAAAAGACGGTTAAGGGTTGGTTGTGTGACATATGGTTGTCTAGGTATAAACTAAAGTTCGACGGTTCAAAGATATCAAATCTACCGATTAACCGAGTATATCCGACATATGTTCACTACGGAAAGTTCAAAGGGAAACCTACTTATCCAGATGCGATTAATCCTTACGTGCAAATCACAGAACTTTCATCTATGATCATTCTTGTTACAGCCATTCCCATTCATGTGGGGGATTGTTGGACTTTAAAGGCATTGAGCTTTAAGCATTGGGATTTAAAGTATAAGAGTGTGAATTGGAAATGGTGGGAAATAAAATGGAGGGAAATGAAAATTTGAATGAAGTGAGCTTTTGACTTGCACTTTGTCCCTTATTGGTGAGGGACAACTACATTTGTGTGCTTATATATAGAATCACTTCTTAAAGCTCTTAAAAGGAGTTGAAGAGAATGATCCTTCGCGCCGTCGTCGTCGCTCGCTCGGCTCGGCTTTGGATTTGGATTTGGATTTGTCAAATGATCGATCGATAAGATTATTTTTAGACAAAATTTATTTAATAATTAATTAAATGCCAGATCAATAGTCTGGCCGCGGTAGGACCGCGACAGAACCCTGCTGCAGATTCAGAGGGCCACTCTGGCTGCGGTCCTGGCGTAACCGCGGCAGGCCGCGTAAACTTTTGAAAAGGCACCTTTTCCAGAACAAATATCACACCTCTTCCAATAATTGCCTATAAATTCTGAGGCATAACTTCGTTTTTAACACACCAAAAACATTACAGAACTTCCTTCTTTCTGAAAATACTGCATTCTAATTCGCAGTCTCTCTCTCTCAAATTCGTAAGTGTGATTTTGCTCCGTTCTTTAAGTTCGTTGGTATCCTGCAGTTTGTATTGCCACTGTTGCAGGAAGGTTTATTCCGTTTTATCCTGGGAGGATTTAATCCATTACCTTGACAACTTGTGAGGAGGTTAAAATTCCTTAAGGACGCACAAGCAAATTGTAGACTCGGAATATTTCTTAATCTTCATTGTTTTTCCAATTTCTTCTATTCTTCTAACAATTTTTTCTGATTTTGTGTTTTAACACAGTAGCAACAACAAATTCTATTAAGGAGCATTTTTAGTTGAACAAAAGATCTAATGATGTATTTCATACCTTTATACAGGAAAAGTGAAACATTGGCTACAACAGTGCCTCTCCATATGCTCACAGCTCTGTGTTTTTTGTCTTTGATGATTTCCTGTTGGCAAAATTTTAGTTTCTCAGTCTGCTTAGTTAAGGAAAGCATTAGTTGATTGAAATGGGATGAGACTGGCTGGTCTAACTCTTTTCCATATCATGATGGTGGAGATGAAATTACTGGAACTTAAGCAAATTTTAATGTCTATTCTCCCAAACAGTGGTAAATTTTGTCGTTTCTTTGATTTGGTTGCCTATTCTACTTAGTACTGCAAAAGTTATAAATTATGAAACATAGTTGTAGTGTTTCTAAAGTTTGCATTCTGACAATTTTCGATGGAATTTATGGAGAAAGCTCAAAAGCTTTAAAAGTATCATACCTACAGAAAGGTTGTTTAGCACGACTTGTGTAAATGTTATTGCCATGACCTTTAGACAAGTGATTCATGAAATACCAGGAGAGGTGGCTTTCCATTCATTATGCTCTTTTCTAATATCAAATATAATGTCTGTCTCAGGTGCTAAGTAATACTAATAGGTCTGAGTTGTGTTATTCCGGCATTTTCTATCAGCAGGTATCTCCATCTTTTGCCATCACCCTCATAAGATAAATGAGCCATTTTTGTTATTGCAGAAGTTATTTTGTCTTTCTACTCTTAAAAGAAAAAAAAAGCGTGTTGCAGGTACCAACTTTCTCCACAAAAAAATAGTTGATAACGCTAATATTTTCCTTCAGAAAACTTCTTCCAAAAGGGTGAATTACAGACTAATTGATGGAAGATAGATGTGCTATTGGTTAACTTCATCCACATACTCCAAATTCAAACTGCATGGCCTGAGTTTATCGATTCATAGAGCAAGTATGTACCTGCTTACATATTGCAGATTGATGCCAAAAAAACTTGCCAATGTGAAATTTGAAGGGTAGATCAGGAATCAGTAATAAAGAGGCGTGATGTTTTCTCGACACTCTCCTAAATGGTAACTCCATTCCTCGTCTCTCCGTTTCTTGCATCTCACTGGTGGTTTAAAGAACATATTATTATATACTTAATTAGCTCCTTCATATTTTTCCATATGTTAGATAGGAGTTAATCAAGTAAACATGACATACTATTGGTACTTTGGTTGTTTTCTGATTTGTTGTTGACTATCCAGAGATCCATGCATCTAATAACTATCTGTTTGACTGTCTTATGCTTTGTTTAGTCTAGTTGATTAACTCATGATATGCAACTTCTTCCAATATTTATCTGTGGCTTGCTCTAGGATTAACGAAAAAAGAAATGTCAGTGTGTGATAAGTACGCTTTAAGTCTAGAGAGAAATGTATATTTGGCATGATCAGTATAAACACTTTGTGCGAGTAGTGCAAGCATTTGCGGAGAGTGTCGACGACTTTGTGCAACTATGCTACTCAACAAAGATATAAGTTTTACATCACTTTCGAGGTTGTTAGAATTTGGAGTACTATTAAGAAAGTAGGTTAGGGGTGTTTCTTGCTTTTTGCCATAATTATAAGCTGTCTGTTTCTTTTTTCAGCTACAATACTAAATATTATTGTATCATGAAATAATAGAGTTCTAAAGTTACATGCCAAAAGTTTTTTTTAATGTTGCTCATTTACATGTTTTCCTAAATTAGAAACTTTACATGATCATATGAACTAACTTGTTGTAACTTTTCTAGTAAGAGGATCAATGACTTTGTAACAAAGAGCAATATCATTACTACACACTGTTTATCTTCTCTTATATTATTTGTGCATTGCTGTCTTTAAGTTTAGACACATGAAACTTGGTAGAAAGAACTCTAAACTTGAAAAATGGAAGAAAGAATATTTCTCCTTTAATTTACATTAAGTAGAACATGAGCTCTAATGAGCTGAATAAAAGATATTTTGCTGAATAATTCCTCAGAGTTATTAGTACTACAACTTAATTTGTCTCTTCCTTCCCCAAAATTGCAAAGTCCTTTACAATGCTTCTGCTTTATCCTCAGACATAGAAAATTAAATTTATTATCGTCTCAAGTCATACGTATGTCGAATGAATTTTGTTTCTAATTTATCAGTAGTTTTCATTATTTTAAAAATGTCGAATGAATTTTTTTTTATTTTATATTATTACTTCTCCTTCGCATGTAATCTTTGTTCGTTTTTTTTTTGGTAATTAAAGACTTTTATTTAAAACATAATACTTAATAGTCATTACAACATGAGATTTGCCTAGGCCACATAATGCCTATTCCATCACTATCAAAACAGAAATAGCAAAAGCGGAAGGATAATAATACAATATTAATTTATCAAAAGAGTCCAATCGGCATCCATTTTTGGCTTTTTTATCCACTATTCCATTAGTTTCTCTGAATGCATGCTTCAAAAGTGGCGATCCCGCCTCAGTCTATTCTATTACATTAGATCCATTTTATTTCTTATGACACTACCGAATAATTGAAAAAATTAAATTCGAACCGAATCAATTTTTTTTCTATTGAATAACATTCTTTTTAAAGAAAATAAAAATCCAAGAAATCAGAAGTGTATAACACAAAATCAAATCAAACAATTTAATGTACACCCATAATATGAGATAGATTTACAGAAATGCACCAAAAAAAAATTATTACCAGCCACTTCGCCATTGTAACACTTTCTTATTTTTGGCTAACAAAATTATCAATAATATACAACATTCAAAGATCCATGATTAAAGAATTTTTAAGTGGGCGTGTTTGCAACTCGTTAGATACAACTTGATGAGGCAATGTGCAAAATCTAAAGAAGATTGAAGGTAAATTGGATTGCTCTAGAGTCAAAAATGAGATCGAGTTTAACGATGTCATTAGGATATCGTTTCTTTTGACAAAAGCAATTCAAATTATGACTCCCTCTTACTGACTAGGTCAACTCCTATTTTGGGTTGATAAAGGCGAATTAATTATGGGAAACTACTAGTTATGTCCATTTATAAGTTTGTTCATTACAAAAATTGGCCAATTCATAAAATATTACTAATATTAGCCAATTAGCTATTTGTAGCAAAAAAAATATCAAATTTTTGCTTTATTTTGAGTGGGCTTTATTAGAATAGATTGGGTACATCTTAAAGAGCTTGAATCTCAGTTTTGGGATGATTTGGTGAAGTTTTGAGGTGGTTTGAATTGAAAATTCGAAATAAAAACTGAACATGAAAAAAAATGGTATGTATCACACTGTATATCATTTGTGTATCACATATGTATCATATTTGTATCAATTGTGTATCATACGTATATCCATGTATACCTGTGTGTGAGATACATGTGTGATACATGTTTGATACATGTGTCGCAGAAATTTTTTTTAACTCGATTTAATTACGAATTTTGATACAAAACCAGTCCAAATCACCTCCAATCTTCCTCAAATTTTGTATATTCACTTATCTATATGTTTTCAATGAATTTCAACTATACCCATTGAAAAAGTTCCTTTTTTGCTTAGATTTTTGGAATATTGTATATATATATTTTTTTTGTATTTCATCACCTTATTTGCTACCTTATCCATGAAATTTTCTTTTCGTCTTGCATCTAATGTTGCTAATCACGCTTAAAAATATGAAAGGTGATTTCTGCATGTGATTCTTTGAGAGAAAGAACCTTATTTATTTGATTTTTCAATTTTTATATGTACTTGGTTAGTTTTGGTAAGTCTATGACTATTGGCTAGAGGTTGGTAAGTTGAGATTTATTTGGGACATTTGTGTAAGTTTCCCATTAATTATCTTCTAAGTAAAAAGTGTATGACTTAAGTCAAATCCAACTACATTGTGTAAGGTTGGGCCTCTACAAATGGCCCAAGGGGAATGCATATTACACGTATATCATTGTATATTCAAATTTATCACACACAAGTATACATGAATGTAACTAAATATACATGGAAAACACATATATACATGGGGATATACATGAGAGTAATATATAAAAGGCGATATACACAGTTTGTCTTCTTCCTCCTGTTCGCCATCTGCTTCAAATTTGGCTCCGAATTTTTGCCAAAAATCATCGAATCAGCTTTAATAGAGCTCAAACTTCCCTTTAGATCCTCCAAAGTGTTTCTGACTTTACCCATCAATACCTACTTGATTTCGAACCACAAACATCATATCTACAATTCAACCCATGTTTCTAACCGTAACATTTGCCCATTAATACCATCGTTGGAACCATAGGTTGCTAGTGAGAGTCCATGTCTCGTTTATCACTAAGAGAGTAACTAACATTGATTTTAGTTTGGACAATGGACTAACATATTGTCCATCGATTTTGATTTTCTGGTTATTCAGAATTGATTTGGACGAATGATTCTCAATTAGGAAGTTTTTAATTGAAAGAGTTGCCAAGTTTGACTTTTAGTATTTGATTTCGGATTGATTTTTGATGGTTCCTTTAGCTCCGTTGGGTGATTTTGTACTTAGGAGCGCATCCGGATTGTGATTTGGAGGTCCGTAATAGAATATGTTTGAAATGGAGAAAGTTAGAACTTTGAAAAGTTTGACTGGGAGTGGACTTTTTGATATCGGGGTCGGATTCCAATTTTGGAAGTTGGAGTAGGTTTGTAATGTCAAATGTGACTTGTGTGCAAAATTTGGGGTCAATCGGACGCGATTTGATAGGTTTTGGCATCAGTTGCGGAAGTTTGAAGTTTCAAAGTTCATTGATTTCGATTGAGGTGCGATTCGTTGCTATGATGTTGTTATGTGTATTTTGAGGCCTTGAGTAGGTCCGTGTTATGTTATGGGACTTGTTGAAATGTTTGGATGGGGTCCCAAGGGGCTCGGGCGTGTTTCGGATTGATGTCAGATCATTTTCCTTCATGTTTCCACTACTGTGTTCTGCTTGTTTCTGGTGTCTCAGTCCTTCATCGCGTTCGCATGGCAAGTGTCGCGAACGCGTAGTGTATTTTGATGGCAGTAGCATTTCCTTCATCGCATTCGCGAATATTGGTCCGCGTTCGCGTAGATTTGGGGCAAGTCTTCTTTGCGTTCACGTATGAGGGATTGCGTTCGCGTAGGGTTGAGCTGGGAGCTGGAGCTTGAGGCCTTTCTTCATCGCGTTCGCGTAGTTGGAGCCGCGTTCACGAAGGTCTGAGCTAGCTGCGAGTCGCGTTCACGAGGTGTTTACCGCGAACGTGAAGTGTATTATGGTGGCACATTATTTTGTTCATCGCGAACGCGATAGTATTGCCGCGTTCGCGAAAGAGAATGTCTGGGCAGAAGTATAAAGTACTCTATTTCGAGGGTTTTGGCCTACATTTTTGGAGCTATGGAGCTCGGATTGAGGCGATTCTTGAAGCAATTTTCACCATATGAATAGGGGTAAGTGTTCTCTACTCGGTCTTGGTTACATTTCATGAATCTATCTTCGATTTTAGCATTTGGTTGATGAATTTTAAAGAGGAAATTGGGGGTTTTGGCCTAAAGTTTCATAATATGATTTTTTAGTTTTGAACATCGATTTGGTGTCGGAATTGAGTGAAACTAGTATGGTTAGACTCGTAACTGCATGGGTTATCGGATTTTGTAAATTTGTTGGGTTCCGAGGTACGGGCCTGGGTTGGGCTTTTAGGCCGATTTTGGGCTTTTGATTAAAGATTCAACCTTTTTCGATTGGGATTGGTTCCTTTAGCATTGTTTGATATATTTGAGTAGTTTTTGGTTAGTTTTGAGCCGTTCGGAGGTCGGAACACGCGAGATAGAATTTTTGGAGCATCGCTTAGCTTGCTCGGTATTGGAGTTGGCTTGTTCGAGGTAAGTAACTCTTCTAAACTTAGTGTTGTGGGTATGAAACTCCAAATTACGTGTTATGTGATTGGTATTGAGGTGACGCGCGGGCGTGTACCCTATGAATTGTGACCCGTTGTTTTTATGGCACTGTATAGTGGTCCTATCTTGTTGATATATGTGTTTTCACAATGTGATAATGTAATTGAGCTGTCAATCATGCTAGATATCATGTTTAGGCTTTATGCCGATACTGTTGGGACCCATAGTGGTCATTTCTTACTGTCATCTCACTGATTTTTGCTGATATTTCGTACTTAGCCATATTCATGCATTCATATCATATCTCAATCTCAATTGTTATTTATTGATACATCATATCATTGTTGTCGGGCTAGTTTCATGACATTGTGAGCCCGTGAGTGAGACTGGAGAGATTGATAATCGGGTGAGGCTGAGGGCCTGAGTGAGAGTGATATTATGAGATCGGGCTGCACGCCGCATCATGTTATATTGATTACATCTTTGGGATCAGGCTATACGCCGTAGCGATATAGCGCTTGGGCTGAAAGAGCCCCTCCGGAGTCTGTACATACCCCCAGTGAGCGCAGTCGGCTATATATATATATATATATATATATATATATATATATATATATATATATATATATATATATATATATATGCTGCAACGAGCCTTACGGCTATATATATGTGGATCGGGTTGCACGCCGCAACGAGTATTGTACAGTACTGAGTGATTGAGTATGCTGAGTATTGAGCATGGTAAGCGAGAAAATGCGAGACAGTGAGATTGAGTACTCTGAGAGTGTGAGTACATGAGTTCATCACTGAGAGGCATTGCATTTGGCATGCGTACTTGAGATACATGCATAGAGATGTATTTCCTTTTACTGCCCAGTTTTGGTGAGGTTCATGATTTTACCTGTATCTTGACATGTAGGCGTAGAGATGTACTTTCCTCATGCTATCTGAAATGAAACATTTACCTGATGAAAGGTTTTGCGAAAAATTATAGTTTTCAATCTTACTCATATTTGACGATTTCGGTAAAGGATTTGGGTTTTCATTGATAGACTTGAAAAGCGAAACTATTTTCGGAAATTATGAATAAGCTGAGCATTTTGAATCCCAAGTTATTTCTTTTATTACTTGCTTTACGTTAATGAATTGTGGTTGGCTATTGGTGTTGGACCCGACCTTTGTTCCAGCTCGTCACTACTTTCAACCTAAGGTTAGGTTTGTTACTTATTAAGCACATGGGGTCGGTTGTACTCATACTACACTTCTGCACCTTGCGTGCAGATGTTGGCTGCTGATGTTGCTGTGATCGACGGGAGCTGGAATTGAAGACGTACCTGCGTTCCGGTTGTAGCTGCCTCTTGTTCATGGTAGCCTTAGAATTTAAAGATCTGTTTATGTACTTTTTGAAAAGATGTACTTATTTCTTACCAGATTTGTAAATTCTAATCTTAGAAGCTCATGATTTGTACTACCAGTTCTTGAGAAATGTATTAGATTCAGAAAATTCCTTTTGTTTGATTGTTTTATTAATATTATTGGAATTGGATAGTTATTAGTTGGCTTACCTAGCGGGTTGGGTTATGTGCCATCACGACTAGTGGATTTTGGGTCGTGACAGATTGGTATCAGGGCTCTAAGTTCATAGGTTTTACAAGTCATGAGCGAGTGTCTAGTAGAGTCTAGCGTATCGGTATGATGACATCCATACCTATCTTCGACAAGCTACAGGGCATTTAGGATATACTTCCCATCTTTCTTTCTTTATCATGCGGCATTATTTAGCTTGAAGCGTAATTCTTTGAATTCCTTCCACGCATTCGCATGCGCCATGAGCGATCGGTATCAGTTGTGCATCGACGACTTGTGATTCCATGGATGAGGTGTGAGATATGATTTCTATGCATTAATGAAGGGCCGGTCTGGTGGACTTAAGGCCGGGTTTTGAGGGTAGCTTGAGCACGGGGATTTCAGTTGTGTGAGCACGTGCTTTTGGACTTATATGTCCGGTAGTGTCCGTATTGGTGGAAATTATGGCTCGATGAGTGGTTGGATGACTATATAATGAGTATGATGTGACTGTGGAAGGCGTTTAGCTTGTTAGAATGTGACGAAAAGAGTTTTATTGAGATGTAAACTAGGTGCTTGATTTTCGTCTTGATTTGGCGTATAATGTCGAGTTATGGGTATGTTGAAGGACCTTTCATGTTGTTTAATTATGGAGTGAAGTAGATTTCATGTCTTGTTATGAGTTCAGAGTCAGGAAGATTAGGCGATTATGTAGTAGTTGTGGTTGTGAAAAAGGGTATGAAGAGATATCAGATTGAGGCTAAGCAGGTGGGTTATCTCCTACAGGGTGCCCTGAGGTTGTGTGATCCCTATGTTGTTTTGTTGAGAGTTCTCTTTTACCAGTGAATTATATGTAGTGCAATTTGAGTTTGAATCACTTGTGGAAGCTGGCTTGACTGTTACAAGGGTGAATACGAGATTTGTAAATAATTTGAGGTATTAGATGGTTTGTGTTATGTGAACTTATAAAGGATTCAGTCAAATTTCACTGCAGTATTATGGCAGTAACAAAGTATGGATATTGTAATTTATCATATGTTTTCCATGGCTTTGCGCCAAGTGGGGGAGTCTGCTATCGACGGTTTGATTGCATAGTTACGTGTCGTATTGGTTTCATCCTGAAGAAACTTTTGGATCAGTTATGACTTACATATGTTGGTTTTGAGGATGAATTAAGCAAGGGAATTTTTGGATGCATGATGTATTACACTTTAAGAGTATATGGGAAACATGGATTAATTGAGTGGTTATTCGTGAAGGATGTAGTATGCATGGAGTATGAATCTGCTTGGTTGCGTTAAGGTGGGATTACTTTTTTGGGTGTTATCGTGCTAATGGGGCACATGTCGTTTGGCCCGTTTGGGCGGTGAAATTGAGATTTGAGTAGAGTTGGCGACTCTCGATAATGATTCTAATGGATTCAAGATCTATATGTAGCAGTCGAGAACTTTGCGGGTTTGTATATGGCTAGAATCTGAGATTAAGTTAGATGGTGTCGAGATTTGCGGAATTTTTATATCATTATGGATTATACATTTCAGCATCAGGGAGGTAAAGGAAATAGTTTTGGGTTCACGTAAGTCTATTCAGAGTGGGTGTCTTGATTGTGGTACTTTGGGGTGCTAAGAGGGAATACAACAGCTTATGGGAATTCGGGCGGTGTGATTTTATTCTAGGATCTCCTGGGGTGAATTTTGGTTAAGTATCGTGGTGTTCAAGCAAGGAGAAGTGTCAACTTGAGGGTTATTCAGAAAGAGCTCGGTGAAATAGGATAACTTGGTAGTAGGTTGGATCAGCACAACAATGGATGTGATCGGTTCTTTGCGTACTTATGATGTGGCTAGTCTCTACAGGTGTTTCGTGGAAATGCTATTGAGTTTCGGCGACCTGCATGGCTTGGTTGAGTTAGAAAGATTTAGTTCTGAAGACCTGGTTATGTGAAAATGGGTTTCGAAGAGTTCTAGGTGATTTCTATCATGGTTCGAGGTGGATATTTCCCATTAGCGTGAGGAACGTGTTGCGTAGTGTGATTTTCTCCAAGATGAGATCAAGTGAAAGGTTCCTAGCTAATTGGGTATATAGTTTGTTTGTGCCTCGGGGTGGATTATGAGATTCTCGCACTTTTTATATGATGTCATGGTATATGCGGTGTGTTGTGTGGGATTGAGATTTTCATGAGCAAGGTCAGGGTTCAGTTTTGAAGGGAAGGACATAAATTCTTAGGCAAAATGGACGGCTTCAGATGACTAAGTAAATGACATTACTATTTGGAAGGGCTTGATGAGAGTATACATTTCAGAAGGGGCAATGTGTTTTGATTTATGGATACTTCATTAGTATTGCGGCATTTCCCTAGTTGATCGACTGATGATATTCAAATTTTGCTTTGAGGCATGGAAGAATTATAGAAGTATTCTTCATGGGATAAATCGTGTATGGGAGATGTGTTAGACATTCGGGCGGTGGAGTTGGGATCAGATATGGTGATTCGTGTGTTCTACGGATTTGGAGACTGGCAGTTCTCAGGACCAGATTGTTTCGTGATGGTGGACTGTGAAGTTGTAGCCGAAGCTAGCTGGATGATAGTATGTGTTATGATTCAATCATTGTGGACTTTCAGAGGGTTATTTATCTATTTGTAGGTGACTAGAGCTGATTTGGGGATCCATTGGTAGGCCCAATTAGGACATGTATTCTACACTGAGCCGGATTGGTTGGCTCCATACTGCTATTATTGAGGGATGTGCCATTGAGTTGTTGTTGAGCTTATTTATGTCCTGAAATGATCTGTGAGCTACTCTTCTATGCTACGAGGGGTTGCGATTCGTGGGTTATAACGCACGGTGCGGTTCTATTTGGGCTTTATAGCGGAATTTGAGCGAGATGAGTATTTAGGTATTGCATGATTGATTGCGCGTTGGCTATGTTCTTTCCGGATTGGGGTATTGTGTTAATTGCTCTCCATGGTCATGGTAATGCACTTTGGGCACTTGATGTCGAATTTTGCATGATTATTGATTTTGAGCAGGGTGGCTCGAGGTATATAATATGGACTAGCATTTGGATGGGGTCACGCATTGTAGCGGAGTTATATTGAGGTATGATCCTTTGTGATAGATTTGTGTATTTTGGTTCTGCGGTGTGTGATGGGTTCTTAGCATTGGATTGTGGTGGTACCCGTTGAGCTTGCGGGACGGTTCTCTTGGTTGAGTCATTTTCCATGTTTAAGTACATTTGGAATGTTGCTTATTGGTGCACGGATTGCACGGGTTATGGCTTTAGATTTGTATTGATGTTTCATGTCACTGGAGTGGTCGTGTTGGATGAGATGAGGTCGTTGGACCTAGAATGGATACTATCAGAATTGATTACAACATGGTTGGAAGGATAATATCGAAAGTCGGCTTAGAAATTTATTATAGTTCTTGTCGAAGGAGGGAGTCCATGACTTATTGATCTGTTGAATGGTTATGAATTTCTACGTGTTTCTTTCATCATCTGCAGTGTACAAAGGTTTTAGAATGAGGCTTTGTTTGATATGAGGTTTATTACCGGTATTGGGTTGTTTTGTGCAGCTACTATGATTAGAAATCATTGCTATGAGTATTTGAGTTATGTGGTATTTGAGTTTTGAGTATTTGAGTTATGGTTACGGCTTGGTACAACTTGTTCAGACTTATACAGGGTGTTGATGCGAGATTGAGATCTTATAAAAAAATTCCAGATGACAGAAATTTGATTCTAAGGCTTATAGGCTAGGT
Organism: Nicotiana attenuata; assembly: GCF_001879085.1. Lineage (NCBI taxonomy): Eukaryota > Viridiplantae > Streptophyta > Magnoliopsida > Solanales > Solanaceae > Nicotiana > Nicotiana attenuata. Next base: position 19,196 of record NW_017677015.1, read on the forward strand.
CGAATTAAGAAATTTTAGTTATGTTGTGTTATCAGACCTATATAGGATAGGGTGACGTGGGATCACCCCCGGGTATATGCATGGTAAGGTTACATGACGATTTGATGGCTTTTGGAACAACTCTTGGCACGTTCGAGGACGAACGTATGTTTAAGTGGGGGAGGATGTAACGACCCGACCGGTTGTTTTGAGCTTTTATACTTCGCTCGGTAGTTTACGGGCATGAGAAGCTCCGTATGATAGATTATGACTTATGTGAATCATAGATTTTGATTTTCAGGTTATTCGGAATTGAATTGAAATAATGATTCTCAATTAGGAAGCTTTAAATTGAAAGAGTTGACCAAGTTTGACTTTTAGTATTTGACCTCGGATTGGATTTTTGATGGTTCCGTTAGCTCAGTTGGATGATTTTGGACTTAGGAGCGCGTCCGGATTGTGATTTGGAGGTCTGTAATAGAATTAGGCTTGAAATGGCGAAAGTTAGAATTTTGAAAAGTTTGACCGGGAGTGGACTTTTTGATATCAGGGTCGGATTCCGATTCCGGAAGTTGGAGCAGGTTCGTAATGTCAAATGTGACTTGTGTGCAAAATTTGGGTCACTCAAACGTGATTTGATAGGTTTCGGCATCGGTTGCGGAAGTTTGAAGTTTCAAAGTTCATTGATTTCAAAATTGAGGTGCGATTCGTAGTTTCGATGTTGTTATGTGTGTTTTGAGGCCTCGAGTAGGTCCGTGTTATGTTATGGGACTTGTTGGTATGTTTGTATGGGGTCCCTAGGGGCTCGGGCGTGTTTTGGTTTGATTTTGGATCATTTTCCTTCATGTTTCCACTACTGTGTTCTGCTGGTTTCTGGTGTCTCAGTCCTTCATCGCGTTCGCGTGGCAAGTGTCGCGAATGCATAGTGTATTTTGATGGTAGTAGCATTTCCTTCATCGTGTTTGCGAATATTGATTCGCGTTCGCGTAGAGTGGGGCAAGTCTTCTTTGCTTTCGCATATGAGGGATCGCGTTTGCGTAGGGTTGAGCTGGGAGCTTGAGGCCTTTCTTCATCGCGTTCGCGTAGTTGGAGCCACGTTCGCGAAGGTCTGAGCCAGCTGCGAGTCGCGTTCGTGAGGTGTTTACCGCAAACGCGAAGTGTATTATGGTGGCAGATTATTTTGTTCATCGCGAACGCGATGGTGTTTCCGCGTTCGCGAAAGAGAATGTCTGGGTAGAAGTATAAAGTACTCTATTTCGAAGATTTCAGCCATTTTTACATTTTTGGAGCTATAGAGCTGGGATTGAGGCGATTCTTGAAGCAATTTTTACCATATGAAAAGAGGTAAGTGTTCTTTCCTCGGTCTTGGTTACATTTCATGAATCTATCTTCGATTTTAGTGTTTGGTTGATGAATTTTAAAGAGGAAATTGGGGGTTTTGCCCTAAAGTTTCATAATATGAATTTTTGAGTTTTGAACAACGATTTGGAGTCGGAATTGAGTGAAACTAGTATGGTTGGACTCGTAATTGAATGGGTTGTCGGATTTTGTAATTTTTGTTGGGTTCCGAGGTGTGGGTCCGGGTTAGGCTTTTTGACTGATTTTGGCTTTTGATTAAAGATTCGACCCTTTTCGATTGGGATTGGTTCCTTTAGCATTGTTTGATGTATTTGAGTTGTTTTTCGTTAGTTTCGAGCCGTTCAGAGGTCGGAACGCGCGAGATGGCATTTTTGGAGCATCACTTGGCTTCCTCGGTATTGGAATTGGCTTGTTTGAGGTAAGTAACTCTTCTAAACTTAGTGCTGAGGGTATGAAACCCCGTATTACGAGTTATGTGATCGGTATTTAAGTGACAGGCGTTTGGGCGTGCACCCTGTGAATTGTGACTCCATTGTTTCCATGGTACTGCATAATGGCCCTATCTTGTTTATATCTGTGTTTTCACCATGTGATAAAGTAATTGAGCTGTCAATCATGCTAGATATCATGTTTCGGCTTTATGCCGATACTATTGGAACCCATAGTGATCATTTCTTGCTATCATCTTACTGGTTTTTTGCCGATATTTCGTACTCAGTCATATTCATGCATTCATATCATATCTCAGTCTCAGTTGTTATTTATTGATACATCATATCATTGTTGTCCGACTAGTTTTATGATATTGTGAGCCCGTGAGTGAGACTGGAGGATTGATGACTGGGTGAGGCCGAGGGCTTGAGTGAGAGTGATATTATGGGATCGGGCTGCACATCGCAGCATGTTATATTGGTTACATCTTTGGGATTGGGCTGCACACAACGATATATCGCTTGGGCTGAAGAAGTCCGTCCGGAGTCTGCACACACCCCAGTGAGTGCAATCGGCTATATGTGTGTGTATATATATATATATATATATATATATATATATAGGGCGTGCCTTATGGCTATATGTATATGGATCGGGTTGCATGCCGCAATGAGCCTTATGGTTATATATATGTGGATCGGGTTGCACGCCGCGACGAGTATTGTACAGTACTGAGTGATTGAGTGTGCTGAGTATTGAGCACGGTAAGAGAGAAAATGCGAGACAGTGAGATTGCGTACTCTGAGAATTATGAGTACATGAGTTCATCACTGAGAAGCATTGCATTTGACATGCGTACTTGAGATACATGCATAGAGATGCATTTTCTTTTGCTGCCCGGTTTTGGTGACGTTCATGATTTTACCTGTATCTTAACATGTAGGCGTAGAGATGCACTTTCCTCATGCTATCTGAAATGAAACATTTACCTGATGAAAGTTTTTGGGAAAAATTACAGTTTTCAAACTTACTCATATTTGACGATTTCGGTAAATGATTTGGGTTTTCACTCATAGACTTGAAAAACTGAACTATTTTTGAAAATTATGAATACGCTGAGCATTTTGAATTCCGAGTTATTATTTTATTACTTGCTTTACGTTATATGAACTGTGGTTGGCTATTGGTATTGGAACCGACCTTTGTTCCAGCTCGTTACTACTTTCAAAATAAGGTTAGGTTTGTTACTTATTGAGTACATGGGGTTGGTTGTACTCATACTACACTTCTGCACCTTGCGTGCAGATGTTGGCTGCTGATGTTGCTGTGATCGACGGGAGCTGGAATTGAAGACATACCTGCGTTCCGGTTGTAGCTGCCTCTTGTTCATGGTAGCCTTAAAATGTAAAGATCTGTTTATGCACTTTTCGAACAGATGATGTATTTATTTCAAACAAGCTTTGTAAATTCTAATCCTAGAAGCTCATGATTTGTACTACCAGTCCTTGAAAAATGTATAAGATTCAGAAAATTCCTTTTGTTTAATTGTTTTATTAATGTTATTGGAATTGGATAGTTATTAGTTGGCTTACCTAGTGGGTTATCACAACTAGTAGATTTAGGATCGTGACACATACGTACCATGAATTGTTAGAACTTGAACACCAACTTGCAGAGATAACATTCTTAATAAGCTCAAAACACATGACCTTAGATTTTTTTGTTTGTTTAACTAAAAATTTGATGACAACAATTAATGTATCGTTTTTTGTAAGACAACTTGCCTTGACACTAAAAACTTTAGGCATTTAATATGAGCATGGATACTTATTTAATCATTAAAGAAAACTTAAAGTTCAGGAAACCAAGTAATAAATTGAGCCATGGAAAACTATACTCTTTCACCCCAAGGAACAAGCTCAACTTCAAAATATAAAATAAGCACCATATCATTATAAATAAAACAACCTGCCTACAAATTCAATATTTACAAAGAAAAGAAAAATCAGTTTAACTTGCGAACAATAAAAGAAGAATCTTTGAACTATTCTTTTTTCCAAAGTTTAAACTTTACTTAAGCAAATAAAAATCATAAATTTGTTTGAGACATAAGACATAACCATAGTAACAACCATCCAATATTCGTCTATTTTCTTTTTAACTAAACAACACTGGGACATGCTAAAAATACATGTCATGTTCATTAATATTTGAAAAATCTGCATTACATAGGTTTAATGCTTACCTATGTTGCAGAGAAATCAAAATACAGTTATATGAACTGAAATCCAGCAGCAATGACGAATGAAAACAGCAACAAACAACACCTTGCAACCCGAGGAAATGACCCAGAATGTCTCCTTGAGCCCCAACAAATTCAAAGAGTAAAGAAGCGTAGAACTAACTTTACAAACTTTGTTATTTTGAAAGATTTTGCTCAAAGAGAAATTACTCCAAGACTCTCAGGTTTTCAGCTTACTCTAAGGGTTCAACTGATGATTTTTCTCTTAAGTTCTGCTTCTTATAGAGTAAAAATATGATGTTTGAGTGTAAGATTGTCTATAAAGTGAGGAAAGGGCAGCCCTTATGTAACGACCTGACCGGTCGTTTTGAGATTTGTAATCCCGTTCTTCCATTTACTGCTCCTTTTGTGCTTTACAGTTGTTATATGACTTACCAAGTTAGTTGGTTCGGGTCCGGAAGGATTTCTATGAATTGTGATACTTAGTCTCATAACTGAAAGATTAAGTTGGAAAGGTTGACCGGATGTTGACTTATGTATAAACGACTACGTAATGGAGTTTTGATGGTTCCGTTAGCTCCGTTGGGTGATTTTGAACTTAGGAGCGTATCCGGATTGTGATTTGGAGGTCTGTAGTGGAATAAGGCTTGAAATGGCGAAAGTCAATTTTTTGGAAAGTTTGACCGCGAGTGGACCTTTGATATCGGGGTTGGATTCCGATTCCGGAAGTTGGAGTAGGTCTGTGGTGTCATTTGTGACTTGTGTGCAAAATTTGGGGTCAATCAGACATGATTTGATATGTTTCGGCATCGGTTGTAGAAATTCTGAAATTCAAAGTTCTTGAATCCATGGGCGATTCGTGGTTTTGATGTTGTCTGAGGTGATTTGAGGGTCCAACTAAGTTCGTATGATGTTTTGGGACTTGATGATATGTTTGGTTGAGGTCCCGGGGGCCTCGGGTGAGTTTCAGATGGTTGGCAGATCATTTTTGGACTTGGCATGTTGGCTGAAGATTGCTGGTGTTGATGTTCTGGTTTCCTCTTATGCGATCGCGTGGGAAGGTCCGTGATTGCGTAGGCTAGCTGGGCAGTGAAGGATTTTGTTCTAAGCATTCGCGAGCAGGGGGATGCGAACACGTAGTATTGGAATGTTGTGGTTCGCGAACGCGTGGCTGAGGCCGCGTTCGGGTAGAGTATTGGAGGCAGGAGCTGGGGCCAGGCATTTGTTATATGCGGTCGCATGGAGAAGGACGCGATCGCGTAGCTATGAGGATTCAGCTGTACGTGATGGCAGTTGGTGTTCGCGTAGAGTTAATTTGTGGGGCAGCATAATTGTGCTTCGCGAACGCGATCGCGATGAAGACTTATCTAGGCAGAATATAAGTTTCAAAAAATAAGGGTTTTGAGTTCATAACACAAAAATTAATTTGGAAGCTCGGTAGAAGGCAGTTTGGAGGGATTTTCACATGGGTGTTTGGGGTAAGTGATTCCTATCTAATTTTGGTTAATTTTCATAATTATGCCTTTGATTATACCATTAAACTTGTGATTTGGGGTAGAAAATTGGGAAAAATAAAGAAGAGTTCTTAGGCTAGATATTTGAGGTTTTGAATGGAATTTTGATATCGGTTTTGAGTAAATTTGGTATGGTTAGACTCGCGGTTGAATGGGCTTTCAGATTTTGTGGCTTTTGTCGGATTTCGAGACGTGGGCCCGGGGCCGGCTTTGAGCCGATTTCGGATTTTGAGTTATAACTTCGTAATTCCACGTGGAATTTATTCCTTTAGCCCGCATTGATTGTATTGTACTGCTTGTGGCTAGATTCGAAACTTTTGGAGACCTGTTTGCCAGGCAAAGGCGTGTTGGAGTAGAGTTTTGCTCGGATTGAGGTAAGTAACACTTCTAAACTTGGCTTTGAGGGTTCGAAACCCCGAATTATGTGTTATGTGATTGGTGTTGAGGTGACACACATGCCAAGTGATGGGTGTGCGAGCGTGCACCGTGATAATTGTGACCTGGTCGATTCCATGGCACTGTATAGTGGATCTATCTTGTTGGTATCCATGTTCCCATCATGTGATAAAGTAATTGAGCTGCCAATCGTGCTAGAGATCATATTTAGGCTATATACTAGGACTGTTGGGACCTATAGCGGTCGTTTCTTGTTGTTGACTTATTGATTTCATTAATATTTCGTACTCAGTGTCACGACCCAATTCCCACCCGGTAGCCTCTCGTGAAGACAAGGCCAGCCAACAGAACAATCAACACTACTCTTGACAATTTCTTAGCATAAACAGGTTTAAACCATAGATACTGATTAATCGTAAGTGCGGAAATAAACGTAACATAACGGGGAAAAACCACCCCAAACTCAGCCCGATGATGGGGGTGTCACAAGTCACGAGCTACTACAGAGTTGATGAAAATACTACAAGTCTGGAAACATAGTCAGAAGATGAATAAAATATGCAGAAGATAAGGAAGAAACGGGGCTGTGGACGTCGACAGCTACCTCGTCTCTCCTAGTCCACCTGATCTGGAAGGAAATCAGCGCTCAGGTACAAACTCAGTTGTGCCTGTCTGTGCACACATGGTGCAGGAAGTAATGTGAGTACTCCGACCCAGTGAGTAATAAAAATAAATAATGACTGAGAACATAAATCCCACAAGGGCACAAATAATGCTCTCTCAAGCAGCAACATCAGATAAACAGTAGAAACCAGTGAAATATAGGAAGAAAATCTTTTTGAAAACAGTTAAAAATCAATCATACTCAACCAGTAAGTCAGCCATTGTTACCTGACCGGTCAGCCATTGTTACCTGACCAAACGCGTATTACAGTGCCATTGTTACCACTGGTCAGTCATTATTACCTGACTGGTCAGTCATTGTTACCTGACCAAACGCGTATAACAGTGTCATTGTTACCACTGTTCAATATTTAATCACTCTAGATGGGTACCCGCGCTCACTGTGGGTGTACAGACTCCGGAGGAGCTCCTACAGCCCAAGCGCTATCAACAAGGCCTGAAAGCCTGAACAGTATCAATACGAGGCCTGAAAGCCTCCTCACCTCACTCATCATGCCCTCACATAAGGCCCCCGGCCTCAATCAGTCCAGAAATAGTCAACAGCCCCTCGGGCAACAGTAAAGCAATGATACTCAGCTCAAACAATAGTTCAAATATCAGTTTAAAACTCCAAGTTTGAGTAAATATGGCTGAGTTCAAGAAAACAGTGTAAATCACATGGACTGAGTTCAAATAATATTTCAAACAGTGAGGAAAACAGTGATGATAGTTCATAAAGAGTTCAAACAGTCGGCAATAAGCCCCAAATATGGCAATAAGCCCAAATCATAGTGAAAACAACAAGTCATTGCTAATACGCGGTAAAATATCATCCGGACTGGACCAAGTCACAGTCCCCAATAGTAAATGACCCCGCGCTCGTCATGGAACGCGTGTCTCATCTCAACATAGCACCAAGTTGTGCAAGTCCGGGGTTTTCAAACCCTCAGAACATCATTTAAAATCATTACTCACCTCTAGCCGGCCAAAAGTCTAGCTCGCTATGCCTTTTCCCCTCGAATCGACCTCCTCGCGCGTCGAATCTGATCAAAACCACAAGGAATACATCACAATAGGCTAATGGATCATAACCCAATCGAAACGACTCGAAAAATATCAAAAATCACGAAGTTGGCAAAACCCGAGCCCCGGGCCCACTTCCCGAAAAATTACGAAATTCACATCACCGGATTCCTCGTCTCGCCACGAGTCTATACATATCAAATTCATCAAAATCGGAGTTTAAATGCCTCTTCATGTTCCAATTTTACATTCCAAAAACCAAGCCCTAGTTCTTCCAATTTTTACCCATGTTTCTAAGAATTAAAGGTTGATTCTTCAAATAAATAGCGTTTCTAGGTCACGAGACTTACCTCCAATCGATTCCCGTCAAAAACCTCTTCAATTCCTACCAAAAAGCTCTTGAGGTGGTTCAAAAATGGAGGAAATATCAAATGGGTCGCGGATGAAATGTCCTTAATTAACCCTTCTGTGATGCCCAGTTTCTTCTATGCGAACGCGAAGGCCCTCTCGCGTTCGCGATGAACAAAATTTCCACAGACCAATTTTACTCTACGCGAACGCGTAGCACCAGACGCGAACGCGATGCACTCCCAGGCCCTCTTACGCGAACGCGACTTCACCACCGCGAACGCGATGAATAACCAAGCTGGGCCCCCAGACTCCTCCTACGCGAACGCGGGGTCCCACCCGCGAACGCGATGACCAACAGAATCAGGCCTACGCGAACGCGGCCTATGCCATGCGAACGCGAAGGCAAAATTATGCCTGCAACAGCTGCTGAAAATCTGTAACACTCCAAGTCAAATTTTCTTCCGTTTGATCACCCGAAATCACCCCGAGGCCCCCGGGACCTCAACCAAAAACACCAACCTACCCCAAAA